>NW_008616879.1:0-42998 GCF_000691845.1 Merops nubicus | reverse complement strand
CGCAGGGTATATAAGGGGAAGCGAGGTGGGGGGAGGACCCCTAGTCTGGGCTGAGGGGAGCTGGGGGGCGGCTGCTGTCCCCGTGAGGTCCTCTGTGGACGCTCGTGTGGGTGGCCCTGTGCCTGGGCTGGCAGCCATCCCTCCACCACTTCGAGGTGCCCGGGTGGGGCCTGTGTGGATGGCGAGGGCAGAGCAGGACCAGGCTGGTGCCTTGGGGACCTTCTGCTGAGTCCCACCACGTGAGGTGGTTCTGTCCGTCGAGGGTTTGAAGGAGAAGGCGAGGGCCATGTGAACTGAAGTGGCTTCTGCAAGTGGAAGCTGTGGTGGTTGCCACTGCTCTGCTAACGTTGCTCTTACTGGTGTCTGCAAAATACCCAGGTTCTTGTGTTCTGAGATACAGTCACAGCATGGGGCTGGTTGATCTCGCAGACCTTTTGCTGCCTAGGTTTTGGTGTGGAGTTTCTGTGTTCCCCCACTCGTGTCACAGTTGCATTTGAAACCTGTTCATGGGTACTTAGTAACTTGTTACATTGGAATGGAAAAATGATATCCTGATGCTCTGTCCTTCAGAGCTGCTCATCCTAAAGGACAATTTGCCCTTTACAGGGTTAGTTTTCCTGTATGAGGCCTTTCAAGCTATGCATGGTCCCCTCTTGCCTCTAAACTGCACATTGCAGATCCTCAGAAGGGATCTTGCAGGGGTCTGTAGATCAGAGTGAAAAACCCAGTTTAGGGTGCTGAGCTTCATAGTTAGAATGAAATGAACAGCTGGCATTTGCCATGTGCTTCTTGGTGTCTGTGCACCAGCCTGTTCAGTGTAGTACTGATGTGTTTGTGGTTCTTGCAGGCTTTAAAGAAGAAACAAGCACAAATCTGAGTGTCTGTAAGAAGCATACCAACATTTCTCCTTCAGGGTTTCAGTGGGATCGAGACTATGCTGAACTTGAGCTTGCTTTAGTTATATTTTTCATAATTCTTTTTTATTTCTATTGGTTAAATTAGAAGATGAAATGCTAATGAATCATCAACTGATTTTTGCAAGAGGGTTTTTTGCATCTTTTATGGTAACAAAATAATTGGCAGTCTGCAGCCTTCTAATGCCTTTGTTTCTAGGAAAAGAAAATGAATGTGTGTTTTTCAGCCAGTCCTTAAATGGAGAACTTCACTCCCAAATTGTGCTGCTTTTTGGCACTTTGCTTCTCTTGTGTGTTAGGTGTTTCAAATGAAGACAAGATTTCTTATGCTGGTTATAGGGTGAGATATTGATGTCAGTGTTTCCTGATGAATAATTGACAGCTTTTGGAGAGGAATAGGTGTGTGGTGTTGCTTGCTCCCCTCTGAATGCTAACCTGCAAAGAGAATCCTTCGATGAGCTCCCTTGTGGTAATTGGCTCTGCAGTCAGCAGCTACTTGAGAGTGCTTGTGCCCACCTGCAGCTGCTGTCAGCTGTGTAAACTGAATTTTAATTGACTTATAAGCGTAGCTAATTACAGGGTCTGTTTTAGTATTGTGAATTTTGTTTTGGCTTAAACATGAGATCGTGTCTATTTGTTCCTTTTTATTTCCTGGTACTAAAACTTGCAGAGCTAGAAGCTGTGTTGTAGTCCTTCACTGTACATGAAGCCTTGTCTGCTGTCATGTACAGATTGCCTCATTTGTTCTTTATGCCCTGCAGTACAGCAGGCAACCAGCTACTGTGAAAGAGATAAGTTTGATTATCTCCTGTATTTTGTGCTAGAAACAGACTTCCAACTATTTATGTGATTCTTTGTGAGAGAGGAGCTCCAACAGCCTGTGGTGCTCTCACCTTGCAGGGCATGGGCACTTTTCCTTTCAGGAAAAGGACTGTGACACACCATGGATACAGTGGCAGAGGACTGGCCTTGAAGTTCTAAGAGATCTTTTCCAGCTCGTTGTAGTTGTGATGATGGATGTGCCATGAGGCTATAGATAGATCGATTCATTATGCAGGATTTGTGTGAAGAGTGAGTTTGTTTTGGCCAAGCTCTTCTATTTATTACCCGACTAGATAAATTGAAGCTGTTTTTCCTTTTGTGGAAATAAATAATCCTTGCTGCCCCAGCCCTGTGTATGATTTCCATTTCTAACTTGCCAGTAAAGCATAAATATTGTGGTTATATATTTCCTGATTATTAACATTCAGCCAAAATGCACCAGAGCCAGGGTTTCTTAAAACAATCTGTGCTTTTGATGGATAGGAGCGCAGAGGAGGAGAGGCGGTCGTGACTCAGTCCTCAATGAGGTTAGAAACCCTCTTGCTGCAGTGAGAGCCTGTTCCTGCCAAGGGATCCTGGGAAAGGCACCGGCTCTGCCTTCTAGGCAAGCTGGGGTAATTAACTTAAGTGTGGGATATAGCTTTTTGCAGACACATGTGATGTTCCCTTTGAACATCGTAAATCATTTCCATATTAAAAGCTGGAGGGAGACCCGTAGTAAAACCCCCTTTTGTAACAATCTCGCTGTCCTTGCATAGGGTTGGCAGTGAAAGAGAGTGGTCAGTGAGCTGAGTGCTTAAGGGATTAAGCTAATAACCCCTGCTATTATTGCTGCAGGGAACCCCAATCTATAGCAAGCCTCTTTTACACCGGGGAGTAAATCACATTAGCTGTTTTATGCACCATTATTGTAAAGTGGATTCTCATTTGAGATACTGCAGTGGCTTTATGCCTCCCTGAGCAAGGAGGTGGACTTTCCCTTCACCCAGCTTTAATATTCCCCCGTTCTTCTCATTCCAGAGAAGAGACAAGAATGAATGTTGGGCAGCCACAAACTCTGGTGCTTTCTCAGCAGAATGTCCTTAATTAGACTTGGAGATGTTGCAGCAGATGAAGTCACGGGAGTGTTTGTCTGTGTATCTTCTTGTGTAGTCTCAGCAGTGAAAGAAATTGTTATTCTTTAATAGCAGGTACACCAAGAAGATGTGGTGACTGTTGATCTTGTGGCTGGTGTTGATGATGCTTTTCACAGAGCTTCAGAGCTTTCCTTTGAAGCTCCGCTAGGTTCAACCCGTGTCAAAAAGTCTTACATGCCAAATACAAGAGTAGTGCTTTGGCTGTTACTGGAAGGCATCATTTGCTTCTATTCCCAAGGTGTTAGGGGTCATAGGTGCACTACAAGTTGACGTGGCATGGGTGCTGTGGTGGCTGAGGGTGGGGTGGGTGTCTTCTGCTGAGGACAGAGGGGTGAGGAGGATGTTGCTGTTGGATATGGAATGAGGTGCTTTGCCCCTGAGCAGTGCATTCTTATCCTTTGGAGATGAATGCAGTGATTGGGGAAAGCTTAATTTAAAACAAAAACCAACCAACCAAAAACCACAAACAAATAAACAAAAAAAGAAAAGCAAACAACTTTTAAAAAGCTTGTTTAGTAATACAGCTTTGGAGTAAATTACTTGCTTCAGGAGCAGGAGAGGGTTGTAATGAGAGTATTGGAGCAAGTAAAAGGGTTTTTCAAGTGAGACTTCCAGAAAGATGAAGAACTGTTCAGATGATGACACAAAGGCACTTTCCAGGCATTGGGAGCTGCAGAGGAGAAGCTTTGCTGTTAATGAGATTTCTCTGGGTTGGATGTAAAAGGCAAGAAGGAAAAAGGAAGGCCATAGGTCTCTGACACCTCACAGGCTGCGCTGAGAACAGGAAGGTAAATGTGAACAGTGTCCCAAAATGAACCTGGTTTGGCTTGGAAGGTGTGGTGGATGTGTTTGCACTGAGGGAGCTGGTTGTTACGGCTGCACAGACATGTAGGAGAGTATTTGTCCTGCCTTAAGTGTTGCTTCTGAACTTGGAGCATGCTTCTACCTCTGAAAAATGTGGACATGCCATGGGGAACTCGAGGGGAGCACCCATTGGTGCTGTCTTAAAGTGCTGCAGCAAATACAAGGGAGAAGGAGCTTATCTTCCACTGGAGTAGATGTTCAGAGTGCCAGGGTGTGCAGCAGAATTTGGGTATGTCCAAGTTAACAGTAGGAGTGTTGAATTTAGATGTGCCATTCTTTTAAAGTACTGGGAATTTTGCAGGTTCTGGATTTGAATTGTATCTTCAGTCCCGTTATGTGTAACAGTGTCCTGCAGCTGATGTACTGGAGTGACACTGGGTTCTGTTCATACCTGTGACCATTTCAGTTTGTTTCCTCACCCAGCATGGACAGCATGAGGTGTGCCTACTGTTTTGGGGAGGAAAATGCTGTCCACAGTTTCTGTAAATGGCTTAGCATCTCACACAGGGGCATTGCTTCTTGCCTGGACAACCTGCCAAGCAGCATGCACACGTGAGCATGGGCTGCTTGATGTGTTTGGGGATAGGTCACACATAACATTTGTGTGTGTGTATCCCTTGGATGCTGCAGAACTTCCCATTGAGGTGTTTGCCTCGGCATTTATCTTATCTGAAAATGTCTGTGGGAGAGATACAGGGAGAGAAATCAGCAGTTGCAAAGGATAATCCAGGGGCAAACAGCACAGAGTGCAGGTGGAGACAAGCAGAGCGAGCTCCCTTGCAAGTCTGCTCTGTGGCAATGCTTATGTCCAAAGTGTCACATTTATTTCTGGGGAGAAAAACAAAGAAACAAACAAACAAAAAACCAAAAAACCCCAAAACAAAAACACCACCAAAAACCACCAAAGCTTCCAGCTAGACCCTTGGAGGAAATCAATATTTTCTTTACCTGTCTCTCTCAAACTGGTTTTGCTAGAAGGCTTAGTGTAGAGGCCAAGTATCCTGCTGTACTTATGGTTCTTCTGCAGCTAACTGGATAAAATCTTGTGGCTGGTGCTGAGCTGGACATCAGCTGCTTCCCTGTGTGCTGAGACACCTCTGCTGAGAGAGGACTGCAGGGAAATCAAAGTCTCGAGGCACTGTGGCTGTCAGGGTTACAGCTCTAATGGATATTGAGAGGGGGATTTCGGAAGAAAATAAGGTCATGCAGCATTAATGAGGGAGAGCAACCTATGGTAGACTAGTGAGCAAAGTTGTTTTGGTCTTTTCTGTAACCAGTGTTAGAAAACTTACTTGGGTGTTTGTCTCCTGGCAGTTTTGTTGTTTGTAACTTTGGATCAGATCTCACTTCCCAGCTCCTGACCTCAGCTGCAGGTCTTGTTTCACTGCTGGCTTTTGTACCAGCTGAATTTCAATGCTTGCTCCTGCCTTCTGCCCTCTTTTGTTTTGTACTAAAGAGATTGCCTGGCCTTGAGACCTCTCAAGGTGCTGCCTGACTTCTCACTCAGCATATCCAAGTTTCCCTGGAAAACTTGCTTTATTGTGTGTTTTGGTGATGACAAAAGTGATGAGAATTCGTGGTGATCCAGTCTTTGGTAGGAATATATACCAGAGGGGCAGATCCTAGGTAGGATGGATTTTGAAGTACAGGAGTTGAAAGCATCAGCAGATCCTAATATTGTCTGATTGTTGTTGTTACACAATTGACTAGGCTGAGCAGTATATTTTTTTCATTTCTGTGAAGAACAGCAATAATGATACCAATTATAGAAGCTGCATCACTGAGCCACTGAATCTGGCTCAGCCTCGTGTTTTTCCCTGAGTTTTGAGATGATTGTTAACCTTTAGAAGCATGGCAAAACTTGAAATGACTGCCTTCTGCTTTCTTTGCTAACTTTTTTGGTACTATTCTCTTGCAGATATGAATCCTAATGCCCAGTTTTGGCTATTAAAGACCTGTCTGGACTCTTCGGGCTCCTTTCCACTCAAGTTGTAAGTTTTTTTTGTGCCAAAATGAGTCTGCAGGATTGAGTCAGCACCTTCCTTCAGACGTTCAATAGCTGCTTGTGGGGAAGGTCAGCCAAAAATTCTGCTACTTGTGCACCATGTGGAATTAGCTACAACTGTACTTTTCTCTTGATGCAGTAACTGGCTAATTTAGTTGCATTATTACTAACAGGATAATTATATTAAAAACCCCAACAAAACAAAAAATAAACACCACCAAACCACCCAAACTTGAAAACTCTAGCATTTACTTTTATTGTTCTGAGCTATTTTGATTCAACTACCAGCTGTTGTTAATGCAATTACCTGGATTGACCCTTGGTTACTAATGATGGTTGGGGGAAAAAAAAGCTATTGGAGAGACATCAGCTAAAGAAAATTGACAGTATAGGCATTTGATTTTATGTGAAGTGTTTTTCAGGTTGCTGCTGACATGAATGCTGTCGTGTTTCACACAAGCAGTTCTAGACCCCTTGATGATCATATAGCTGATAAAATAAGTGATGCAGTTCAGTGAAAGTGGTGGGATTAGGTCCTAGGTCTCCATCTTCTTTCCTATCCATTAGGTAGGAAAGTCCCTGAATTAATCTTTGATAACAGAGCAAGTAGCTTTGAGATAGCTGGATGAAAGGTACTAGGTAGGGATGGGTGGTATTTACATATCAGAGCTTGTGTATGCTGTAATATATAAATAAATACTCTTTATTTGTACATGACCCTGGCTTTCAGCACTTGGAGAGTGAAGCTGGTGCTTATTGGTCCTCCTTGTCTGTGGCAGTTGTTAGGGTTTTTTTTAATACTAATGAGATCCTCTGGTGAAAGCATTCTGTTCAGGTACACTTTTCCCCCCCCCTTTCTTCTCAGTGCTTTCTCTAGATGTTTTGTACCAAGTAATATCAGCAGAGGCAGGATTTCTGCTCCATTAGTCCAGGACACCAAATGCTAGGCTCTAGTCACCAATAATGGCATAACTTACTGTCTGGAGATGCCCAGAAATATCCTTCCCACAGTTTTTATGTGTAGAAGTCATATGATTATGTGTCTTTTTGTTGTGTGTTTTTTTTTCCCCCACTGTGCAGTTCAGTGACACTGGCCTGAGGTTTTTGTGTTCCCACCAGAAGCAGTGGTAGGGGCAGTGCTGGGCTCTGCAAAGCTTAGTTGTTGCTGGCAAAATCAGCAGAAGGCAGCAAGTGCCTGCTGCTTTTTTCCCCCCTCCTTCTCTTTTAGTTTGTCAATGAGAGGCCAACTGCTAGCATTTATGGGAATAAATTATGACTAAAATAATTTGCATTTAAAATGCAAATGAATGAAAGTGTCAGCAAGGAGCCTTCTGCTTTCTTCCTGGTGCCCAGATGAGGTACTGGTGTTAGATCAGCCCAGCCAGGCGCTCAGTATAAAATTAAGTTAATTGGACTTGCTGAAAAATGAAATGGGCTCAGCCTCATGCTAATTCCTGAGCCTGTGATTTAATATGACATTAGAGATGAAGGCTTGGGAAGGTGCTGAACCACTGACAGAACCCATCACCAGAGCTGTAAACCACACTTCTGAGATTCCCAGTGGCAGATTGAGAGGCCCTAATAAAATTGCAAGAGGTGAATAAAATGGAGCTCGGAAGCAATATGTCAGGATCTCCAGTCTCATGTGAATTAGAGTTTAAGTTTCACTGTTCTTTTTCTAAAGTTGTCTGTTGCAACACTGCCTGAATGCCAACTGTGGCTGCAGCCTTAGGCAAGATGAAAGCTGCCTGTACGTGTGAAGCCAGTTGGTTCTTGAACAAAACCTTTTTCAGATGAACCAACAAACTGTTGATGCATCTCTGAATCTAGTGTTTTCATATTGGAAGCTTAAGGTAAATTTTCTTCACTGTTCATTGCTTTCTAGGCCTGTAGGTGGCTAGAAGAATCATGTGAAGAATACTTAGTGGCCTGCTTGTGGCCAAGGGAAGAAGTGAAGGAGGAATTCTGTGTAATCTTTCAGTGAAGGAGGCGTTCAGTGTAATACTTGAGTGCAGTTGTAGCAATGGTTGACTTGTTTCCTTCTTAATAGGACATGGAAAGTGTTCTACAGCAGAACTTGAGCATTGTCAATGCAAGTGAATGCACATTTGTGAGGCCAAGCCTCTGTTGCTCTGGCAGTGTGTTTCTGTAGGGTGATGGCTGATGATAATGCCTCATACCTCTGTTCTGTGTGTCACTCTTGTTTTAATATCTTTGTCCTCTTCTTTTTCCCTTTTCATAGCCATGTTACTGAAGATCACCTTGTCTTCTGGAAGTAGAAACACAGTGGACAGATGAATCTGTTCGGCCAGATGTTCCTCCAGTAGATCTCTCTGCTCATGGAGCACCACAGCAGGGAGGAGATGGACTCAAAAGAGGAAAGTCCTCAGGTGTGGGCTGACTCTGCTGAGCAGGAGCAGAACACTGCTCAGGTGACCAGTGCCTTCCAGAGCGCTCGGGTTTTGCTGGGGCTGAACTGGGCTCGGTGCAGCAGCATAGCAAGCTGGCAAACCCCTGTGACCCTTTCTTAGTCTGGAAACTAGGCTTTCATTTATAAATTCAAACATGTCTGTAGTGATTTTACATTAAAGCTTCAGCAAGTGAGCTGTGGAAACCACAGTGGTGAATACAGAGACGTCTAAAATGAGCTGAAGAACACCAGCCAGAGGCTATAGAAGTTTCAGTGTCCAAATATATGTATAACCGTGGGAAAGTGAAAGGGTATTCAGATTAATTAATATTAGCAAAATCTGTGGCAGCCCATTTTGATGGCGTCAGTTGGAACTGTGGGTGGACCTTTGGGAAAGTAATATGAATAATTTTTTCCAGTCAGGTATCTGGGTAGTGGGGAAGGGAGAAATGTTAGTCGCTAGTGACTAATACAGCCAGATTTGGATGTGTGCAGCTAGTCGTTCTGCCTCTGAGACTGTACAGCTGAGGATTTCTCTAAACTGATTTATTCTGTAAAATATTATATGCTGCATGTCATTTGACCCCTGAGCTGGGAAATTCTGATGCTCCTGGTAATTTCTATCTTTGAAATTTGCCAAGAAAGGCAGTTTTCAGTGGCCCGTGTTCTTATCTTTCCAACCGGATAACCATACTGCTGTTTGCACATGGCAGTTAGAAGGCTTAATTAGTCATTGCAGAGCACTCTCCAAATGCAAAACCCTGCACATACCCTTGCTGTAGTGTTTGCAGGAGGATTTATTGTGTGGAATCAGCACTTAGCAACCACGGGGGAGTACCAGGTGAAGCAAAGTAAATAAAATATCGAACTGCAGCGTCATTTTATGTGAAGGCATTTTGTGTGAGGGTGAATATGGATAATAAAAGTAGGTTTCCTGCAAGCTGTCTGATTTTCCCCATGTGCTGAAAATGGTTTTCAGCATGTAAATGTTGTCAAAAGATGAACATGCTTGTTTCCACTGGAACTGAGTATTCCAGCTTGTTTGAAGTAGGACACTGGTCATCATTTGTGATCGTAATGTTCTGTCAAAATCAACTATTTTGGGTTTAAACTGCTGCCCCAGACATAACTTGTTCCAGAAGTCCTTGGAATAGTTGCTTAATATTTTCAGTTAGATGTTTCTCTGTTTAAATAGTTGAATTTTTTACTGGTACTGCATGCACTTACTCCAGAGAAGCAATCTAACATACACCATTGCTTCCTCTTGCTAGCTGCAATCCTCTTTCTCAGAGTAGTATCAAAGTTAATAGATTCTGTTAGCTATTCATCAAACAGCAAAAATTATCTCCAACTACAGAACTAGCTGAATGAAGTAATTATCATAAATCCAGAAAGCAATATGGGAATAAAGGGAAACAATATACCAATAAATCCCATAGATCTGCTAGTTCAAATCTGAGTCGTCTTTTCTTAAGAATTTTCAAAGGGTGATCCAGGTATCTAAGTATTAGAAGGTGCCCTTTATACCAGTTAGGTCTTGAGTTAAAATGCAACATAAAACCAGAAACTGATGGCAGTTCTTATGTCCAGATTTCCATGTTGCTAGCATAATTCAGATGAGATTTTAAATGTCTGTTTTCAAAACAGCTGCCTAGGTAGCTGGGACACCAGGTGCTCTCTGCTTTCCAAGGCACCTCTGCAACTTGTGTGGTTTGCCTTGTTTCCCACAGGTGTATAATTGCAGAAGTTTCAACACAGGGTCTGTTTGGTGTTTTTTTTTTCTCCTTCCAGGTGCACTTTGTCCCTGAGGGGGGGACAGTGGCCCAGATTGTGTACAGTGATGAGCAGGACCGTCCCTCGCAGCAGGTGGTCTACACGGCAGATGGCACCTCCTACACCTCCGTGGACACCTCGGAGCACACGCTCGTTTACATCCACCCTGTGGAAGCTACACAGGCATGTGTGGTTCTGGGCACACCCCGTTTTGGCACCTAGAAAATAAAGCAGTCTTATTTGAGATGAAACAGCCAAGTGATGAGACTGGAAAATAGCAGGCAGTTGCTCTTCACACTTTTTATCTACCCGTTGCCGAACAGGGACTTCATGCTGTTCATTTATCTGATGTGCAAATGTGTTAATCAAAGGATGTTGAGGCTGTGAGTTGTGAACTGCTGGTTATTTCACTGAAGGTGGAAGAGATTATAATTAAATCTAAGGTGTTTTCTAAAAACGGATAATCTCTGCAGAATTTCTGCCTCTGTGTTCAGTAAAAACCTCATAGTGATCTGGGCTTTCTGGAAGAGTCCTTGTTTTGCATAGTACAGTTTTCATGACTGATAGTTCTAATCAGTCATGTCTTTTTGCAGAGGATCTCAGTGTGTTCAATCTAATTTAGTAGTCTCTCCTCAAAGAAGTTGGTGATTTTATAGACCTGTGTGCTCTGTCATAATTCTATCAAATTGCTCTTATTTTCTGACAGCATGTGTTTATATGTAATTAATATAGTCTGCATCTGTACCTCTGTGCAGACAGATGAAAAAAGAGGAGTGGGTCTGCTCTGTTGAGGATGGTTTATCCTGTCTGTGCTGACAGGGCAGATTAACAGTGCTACAGAGTGCACATAGTCGACACCCACAGCAGTGCTGGCATGGCCTCGTGCAGCATGGTCTCTCTGGAGCAGTTTTTGGCTGTTACATAAAGACAGCTCCCACGTGGTGGGATGTTCAGAGAGGATAAGATATTTTGTGAGGGTTTTTCCCAGGAAGCTACTGACCAAGTAACTCCCCAACTCTGATTATGATCATCTTTGTCAGAAGAGGTGTAGTATTAAGACTCTGTTGTGCAAGTGAGATGAAATTATTGAAGTGCTAATGGAACTTGTTATATGCTGTGCTTTATTTTGTCAGAGCCAGACTGATACAAGCTCAGATATTTCAAGTTTTGGTAAAGTAAGCAGGGCTGACCTCAGTCAGTACTTAGTTTTCAGCTAAGTCTTGTATTTCATAGAGGGAGGGTCTCCCATGAGGGCTGTTCTTGCAAGCTACTACAAAAATATTGATGTTGGCATGTCTTCTGTGAAATTAAAATACCAATGTCCTGGCCGTGTCAAATTCTACATGTAGGATAGGCCTGTTATCTGCATGCTTTCTTTTGAGGACCTCTTGTGAATTTGCAGAAAGATAAAGTTAATAGTCATCTGTCCTGCCCTCAGGTATTACATAGCATTTATGTAGCTCATGAATTTCTTTCTGTAGAATTTATTAAGTTGGCAATTGACAAAGTGGTTTCTGTATTCAAAAAAGAAAAAAATCCCATGAGGCTCTTCAGGTATGTAGATGAGAAGGGCCATATAAATATGATATTTTTATGGAGCACTACTTAATTTTAGTATAATCTCTATGCATGGCTGTTCACATGGGTAAGTTGAATTAGTCTGCTGTTGGAGTGGGTGCATTAGAACTTAGCAGAGGATTAAATGTGGATCATTTCTTGGTGGCAGGGTGGCTTTTGTGTGAGTTGGGAGTGAACAACCCCGAGGCTGGTTTGATAAGCCTTTCTCACTTTGTCTAGACTCTGTTTACAGATCCGTCCCAAGTGGCTTACGTCCAACAGGATGCCACCACCCAGCAGGTAAGGAAGAGACATTATTGTCCTTGGGCCTGAACCTGTATGGAAACTGTTACTGGAGGTCAAGGGACATTGTTGTGGTGCCAGAAGGTAGTGAGCTATCTCTGAAATTGTCAAATGTCCATCTTCTGGCATGTACTGTCATCCCAGGGATGAGGGCAAAAAGCCTATGATAACAAGCCACTCTTGTCTTAGCTTGCTTGTGCATGAGTGGCAATAAAAGTTAAGAGAGTTTGAGTTTGATCTTTGAAATTCATGTTGAAGAAAAATACTAATTTACTGCCCTGGATGTAATGAAAGATCTTTCAATGCTGTTCCTTTAAATGAGTCAGCAAGCCATTGTGGCTGACTTTGTTTTAATGTGTCATTCTGGGGAGACTGGATTTGCAAGTGTCCTCACACAGATTCTGATCCAAATGTCTTTAAGTCCAGAAAGGGCCCTCAAGGGATAAAAAGTTTGGATCAAGTTCTAGGTTTGCTAGAAGCATCGCAGGAAATTGTAAAACCTGAAGAAGTTCAGTTCCAGGCTCCCTTACCTCACCAGGGCAGCCCTGGTCTGGTGTGCTTGCCAGTGTGGAGTAGGAATGGAATAAAACTGGAGTGTGTGTTTATGAAGTTTGGATTATTTTTATTTTTTTTCCATCCATCATGGATGGGAAGGTTTTGCTGTTAACTTGTATGAGTATCATTGGGAGCTGCATTGTGGTCATTGGATATAGATGCTTCAAATTCTTGGCTTGTCATAGAACTTAAAAAAATCACTCCTTCCTGGTGAGTTCTTAATGACAGGTGTGAATGGATGTGTTAGATCGTAATCATTGCTGAGTGCCATCTTCAAAATGCATATTTATTGACAGTCTTGGGGCAGAGCAAAGGGTTGAATGTGCACTTAAAAGCAATTTCTTCTAGCTGAAAGAAACTGTTGAGGCACAGGCAGGAAATGATGTGACTGACACAGAAACGGTGCTACCCATTTCCTTCCCATTCTCTGGAGGTATTTGGAGTGTCGTTCTGGAATATGACCAAAAATCCTATTTAATGATCTTAAAACTCATTTGACAAATAAATAGATGATCTAATTAAAAACAGATAATTTATTCATGCAGTGACATGACAGCAGAAGTGGTGTGCTGGTACTATCCTGTGTTGTGTAGCAAGGGCACAAGCACTTGTATGTGTGTCCTCAGCCCGTCCTCCCTCCCTACACCATCTGACAGCAGCCCCAGCAGACATTTTTCTTGTGTTGTAGTTAGTTCCTCACTGTGGCAGCTCCTGCTTTTGCAGGTGTTTTTACTCAGTGTTTCAAGTGGGATGTCCCCAAACTGACAACAAATGTTAAAATAATAATCAAAACTCTTCTTATCATTCAGAAGAAACTTTATCCTAGAAAGAAAAAGAAAGGTTTTTAAAAATAAGGCTTTTATTCCTCGCAGTGTCTGACATGGAAGTGAAAGTAAAGATATGTTTGAAGTGTGATTAGTTGTAGGAAATGCTAATATGAGGGACGAATAGACAGAAGCTTTTGTGAACCTCTTGCTGCTGGCAGATCTGGAGGTGTGCCACTGAATAATGATGCCTTTTCTGTTGCCACTTGGCATCAGAAATGTCAATACCAGACAGCTTGGTTCAGCTGTCATCTTGGCGGTTTCCTGCACACTGTCACACAGTTCCCTGAAGTCTTTTTGCTGCAGTTTTTAAACAGCTTCATAAATTACTTGTAGTACCTCTTTAAACAAAGCAACTAGATGTGAAGTTTTAAGTCTGTCTGCTCATGTTACAGGTTTTCTTGCCTGCTCCTTTACTGTTGGCACAAGTCACTGCTCTCAGATTTATCTGTTATTTATTGTGCACTCTGTAGAGGGGCAGAGGCTTTAATTTTAGCATAAAAGCTGCTTAACAGTCAGAGGCACAAACTAGAAGCCACATGATGTCAGCTGTAGAGAAGGCTGAAAAATCAGGAGGGATAACAGTGCAGATTCCTGTAGAGATAAGCAGGGAGCAAAAGACAGGAAAGGTGATTCCTAGGATCTTAATTCTGCTTTGCGCTGTTGCTGAATAGATCAGAACACTGTGGTAATATGCATTAATTCTCATGTTACTGCACCAAGAAATGAGTATGAAAACAATCAAAAATGTTTAGTGTGACCAAATAATGTAAAGAAAAAATAATGTCTGGAATCCTTTAATTGGAGTGCTTGATCTTCTAACAAGATTGGTACACCATCTTGTTTGTATACTGGATCTTGGTTTGCTTGAGAAAAAGGGGGATAGCAAAAAAGAGGAAATCTTTTTTTTTTTAAGGGGAAAAAGTAAAGAAGTGGTGGAAAAAAAGGGGCAAATTTGGAGCTAGAGGAAAAAGGTCCCAAGTGCTGGTTTTACCAACAGCTAAAGAGCTCCTCACATCTCTTTAGTACAGTTTGAAGGCAGCGGGGATAGGACCTTAATTGAAAGCCAAAGGTGGGAGATAGGAAGATCAGAAGTTGCAAAATCCAGGCTGAGTTTTGAAGCCTTTCCCTTTGCCCGTGGATTTACAGGTTTTGTCCAAGTCCATCATCCCTACTTTTAAAAAAAAAATTAAATCCTTCAAATGCTGCATTTTTTGACTTAATGCAGGACTGCAGGGAGCTTTGCATGCAGGGCACTGCCCGTATGTAAGTGACTGATGGAAATGACGCAGTGCTAAAATGAGTGCCTATAATTTTAGGTAACTGTGCTCTTGCCTGCTGCTGCTCAGAGCATGAACCCCACCAACCTGTCCGTGCTCGGCAGCGTTGCCGAATCCCCCCAGCAAATGGCTCTGGAGCAGGGTCCACAAGCAGATAGAGTAAGTGGCCAGGCACCCTTTTCTTCTGAATGTGCGAGTAGAACGAGTTCATTGCCCCATTGTCTCCGGTGGTGACACGTGTCTGAGTGATACAGAGGAGATGTGAGAAGGCTGTAGTGCAGATTTGTGCTGTCTTTCATAGTCTCACCATGGAATGTGTGGAGTGTGGGGTTTTTTTTTAGGAGACATCGTGTGTTTAATACACAGAGAAACCTGTTCTACAGATTGTTCTGTCTTGAGCAGCCACCTTAAAATACTCTTCTCGGCTTTGAGAAGAAAGTTAACAGAAGGTGTAATGCTGGCTGTCAAACAGGACCAACATTTGCTGGGTGTCTTTGCCAGTCTTTTAAAACAGCATTACTGTGTGGAGTGTTTCTTGTTCTCTCCCCAAGAAACCCACCTAGGTGATGGGATATTCCATGCCATGCACTTCAAATTTATTTTTTTTTTTTCAAGGAAAGAAAGGGATAAACTTTAAAATTACTGAAAGAATACAATGCCCTCAACTGTCTTCCATGTTCCATAGTTTATAGCTAGTCCCCATGTTATCTCATCCCTTGTTGATCTCTGTGTGTACTCTGGGGATTGTGTTTTGTCTGACTGTATGATAGAAAAGAGAAGAACGTGTGCCAAAGTTCAGGATTCTCTCACTTGTTCAGAAGTTAAAATGCAGCCTTAGGCTCTGGGTAGTTTCCATGTTGCCTGGACTTTTGTTTCAGACTTCTGTGAGTGTCCAGAACTTCTGATATCATTTTCTTCTCATAAGAAGTCAGTCCTTAACAGATTATAGCTAAGTAGTGACACAGAGCTGTCCTGAACGAGGCTGTCAGCAGCAGCAGCAGTGATGTGAAACATCCCTCAGCAGTCATTTATCATGTTGCTTCACTTTCCCTTGTCCTTATTTCCATTACTGAAGGATGCAGAAAGGGTAGAGTAGCAAGAACCTTCACTGCTTGTCTTTGTGAGAGTGTTTTTCTGCAGAAAGCAGTTTTGATTGTTTCTTTGTGAATTCTCTCCTCAGGCATCATTACCGGTGCATAACCAGGTCTTGCCTCCTATGGAGGCAGTGGATGGTTCTGACCCTTTAGCACCTCTGGAGAATCAAATGGGAAGGATGGAAACAAAAGAGGAAGATGATGAGGATGAAGATGAGGATGAAGATGGGGAAGACACTGACATGGATGAATGGGATCCAGATCCACCTCGACCCTTTGATCCCAATGATTTGTGTAAGCATGTGAAGTAGGATGTAGTTTGTTAGCTACTTCTCCCTTTTTGTTTTTTCCATTCCATCAGCACTCTAGTAAATTGAGCCAAAAACCATTTGGCTTTTTTAGCTGTAATAAACAAACCCCTTTATACCCAGAAAAGTAGAGTTGTGTTGAGCTGCCTTACTGAAAACATAAGATTCTGTCTCAGGCAAAGTCTCTGAGCTGCATTGTTCCTCGTTCTGCAGGAAGCTGCCCTCTCTAATGCTTTAAAATGTAGACTGACTAGTGGAATAAATGTTCCCACAGCTGTGCCAGAGATGTTTAGAGAGAGATAAGGCTGTCTCCTCAGAGCTGGTGCGTGAGCGCCTGACAGACATGTCCTCTCTGACTTTGTCTTGCAGGGTGTGAAGAGTGTAATAACGCCCATCCCTCTGTGTGTCCAAAGCATGGACCTTTGCATCCCATCCCAAACCGGCCAGTGCTGACCAGGGCTAGAGCCAGCCTCCCCTTGGTGCTCTACATAGACAGGTTTTTGGGAGGTGTGTTCTCCAAAAGGCGTATCCCAAAGCGCACACAGTTCGGACCTGTGGAAGGACCCCTGGTCAGACAAACTGAACTGAAAGACTGCTACATCCATTTGAAGGTGAGAGTGTGCATACAAGAGTAGAGGAGGGAGCAGTTTGTGATTAAGCTTTCATTTCCATGAGTTTTGTCACTCTGCCTTGATTGGTTACTTCACTGGAGATGTTAATTCCATCTCTGAATGTAACTCAGAAATATCCACAGAATTGCTTTCAGTTGAAGTCAGCTCTGTTATTCAGGGAGACACAATAATCACAGGGAATGTTCTGGCCTTATGGTGTTATGACATATAAAACTCACTGTGGAATGCTGTGAATCACTTTGACATAGGCTGAAGCAGCATCTGAACATAAAAACAGCAGCTCCAGCTGAGGAAGTTTGGCAGTCATTACTTTGTGGCATGCTGTAACTTGAGTTAAAAATATTTTTCTTCCTTTTCCCTGCTCTCCCTGACAAGATGTAGGGGAGAGATTTTCCTCCCTTCCTTTGTGCCAAATTGTTACTGTGAGGTACAATGGATTTGATTGACTGTCATCAGTTTTTGGACTGGTTTCGTGATAGGATTTGGTCCTTTATTTGCTGGAGATTAGGTCTACAGTCTTAGGAGCGTTGGTCTCTGATGGTCAGTGTCTGACGAGGAAGTTGTGACCACAAACAGGTTGTCACCCCACAAATTCAGCTAAAGCAGTGCTGCTTTCAGCTTGAGGCAGTGTCACAAGCCAGGAAGTGAAAGGAGAAGTGGGTGACACCAGTGACAACTGATGCCATACAGCCTGCTAAAGCCACAGTGTCTTTATAGCCACACATCAGTGAATGCTTCTTGCCCTTGAAAGCTGTGGAAGGGTCCATCGTGTCTCCCTAGTTAAAGCTCTGCCTATTTTTAAGTATTTTTCTAAGTGCTGCCTGTTTCTGGGTCCCTGTTAGCAGAAAGAAAATTAGCCATGCCTTCAATGCTTTCTTAATGTTAAAGTTGCATGGGCACAGCAGTGTTTTTAGCAACTCAAATTCTTTTGATCCTGCTGCCAGGCATTTACAGTCACATACAATTGGATTTTGCTGCAGGTTTCCCTTGATAAGGGCGACAGAAAAGACAGAGAACTGCAAGAAGACCTGTGGTTTGAACTTTCTAGCGAGGCTCTTTGTAACTGGATGATGTTTGTGCGTCCAGCTCAAAACCACCTCGAGCAGAACCTGGTAGCCTATCAGTATGGCCACCATATTTATTACACGACCATTAAAAACGTGGAGCCCAAGCAGGAGCTCAAGGTATGGCATTGCTCATGTTTTGTGACTCATTTTTCTGCTGATGAAATCAAAACTTAGACTTGCTACCTAATAAGTGCATCTCGGAGTGCCTGAAATTATTGCTGTAAGTAGTTTTTTTTCTCTGATAAAGCACATGGTAGTCTGAATCAAATGTCATTGAGGTCAGTAAGTAGTTAGCCATTGGGGTGTGGATTTTTAAATGAGTTTTGACTCATTTATAAGATGAGGAAGTTTAAAACAAGAGTATGTAAATGATTTGTCTGGCATTGTCATGCTTTACACTGCATATATTTTGCTGATGCAACCTGATTTTTATAAGCAGTCTTACTCTTTCTAGTTCTGGATAAGTTTTCCAGTTAGTCCTCTGTGACCTTGACTTGTTTTCTGGTGCCTTAAGTGAATATTATCTTTCACTTTACTTGAGCTTCCTGGGACTTTGAAACTTTGCATGTGAAAAATGATGGATATTGTGACTTCTCTGAGTTATTTTTCCCTCTAAAAGCATAGTGATCACTTTGAGCTGAAGGCAGCATAGTTGGCTGAGACTGCCTTAATTTTCAACATCTGTTGGGGAACTGGTTGTAACCAAAAATCTTTCATATTGGGAAACTGCTTGTTCCTCTTCAAATCTTCTCTTAGACGAAATTTGAATACTGTTTTAAAAACACTTGGCTAACTCATGGCAAAACCTGCTTATATGCTCACTGCTGATTTTTTTTTTAAGAGTAGGATTCTTTTTGATTCCTCTGAAATCTGTCCTTAATTCATTTGAGCTGATTCACTAGAAACAGTGTTTGTCTGTTTTAAGTGTATCTAAACATAAACTAAATTTGAATCCTGTTTTAAAAACACTTAGCTAACTCATGGCAAAACCTGCTTATATGCTCACTGCTGATTTTTTTTTTAAGAGTAGGATTCTTTTTGATTCCTCTGAAATCTGTCCTTAATTTATTTGAGCTGATTCAGTAGAATCAGTATTTGTTTTAAGTGTATATAAACATAATTTTCTTAATCAATTTGCAATCATACTTTAATGAAGGCTGCACAGACCTGCATGTAGAAGCACCATTTTTCTTGCTTTATGCATTGATAAGGGTTAATCAAAGGATTATGCAGGTGGTCGAGTCACTGTCCCTGGAGGTATTAAAACAACTTGTAGGTGTGGTACTTCAGGACATGGTTTAGTGGTCATGGTAGTGTTGGATGATGGTTGGACTTGATCCTAGAGGTCTGTTCCAACCTTTATGATCCTATGATTGTGTCTTTTGCGGTAAAATCGGACAAAATTTATATGAATGCCCTAAATCCACACCCCTGGGGAGGGAAACACATTACAGAGCCTAGGTCATTTGCTTGCAATTATCAAACCAAAGCTTGAAGTAGGAGGATCTAGTTGAAGTAGAGAACTTCTCTATTGCATGGCAGGTGAGCAGTCCAGGAGCTCCAGGCTTTCTTCTTTGTCCAGCTAGTGAGATTCCTGCAGAGTAACACACATCTGCTAGTGAGTCCTTGAAGGAGTTAAAAATGCCACTCACTGCTGCTGTGAAAATGCCTGCAACCCACTGCAAGTTTAAACTTGCCCAGATTTTTCATACTGAAAATCCATTCATGCCTTCTTTGAGAAATCTCTTCTAAAATGGAACCATTTTAATCAAACAGTAAGATGAAATGAGAAATGATGAAAGAATTTGCATCTAAACGCGAGCATCTGATTTCAGGCTCTATTCAGCCTTGTCCTTCTGCAGTGTTTTCTGATGAAGGCTTCTGGAGTCCCTTGTATAATGCAAGTGGGTCCATTGTACTGCAGCCTTGCAGGTCTTTGTTTTGAGAAGCAGGACAATCCTTCAGAAGTTGGGAAACATTTTAAAGGAGTTGCTGTGGATGGTGCTACCTGTGGTCTGTGTAAGGCAGGGAAGAAATGGGAAATCCCTGGGGCTGATAACTTTTTCCATTCCTCTTGGTACAGCAAGTAACATCTTTCTGCTGACATCCATCCTTTGCAGTCAAGTCTGAAGAGATAAATCTTCTTTCCTTTTGAGCTACTGGTAGCCATGTGTGAGATTAACATTCATATTAGGAGGCTATACCTTAAAATTAAATGGATATGCTTTCTGAGCAAAGCTCTTTTATTCCTCAGTGGGGGCATATTGATCTCAACAGGCTTTGTTATTGAGGATGAAAGGAGCAATAGGAGTTAGTGGTTGAAGCAAGTGAAATAAATGTATTGCTTAAAAACCATTTTCAAATGAATTCACTTTAGTTCTGGTTCCTGCTGTTTTTTGCTGCAGGTGTGGTACGCTGCCTCTTATGCAGAGTTTGTGAACCAGAAGATCCATGACATTTCTGAGGAGGAAAGGAAGGGTAACTTGGGCTCTTCTACTCTCATTTTTTGCAGTGTGAATGGTGGCTGGGTGTCGTACTTCTTAGTTTCAAGTATGTGGCCTGTATAGTGCTCCCAGATTTCTGCTAGGTTAAGAGAAGTTGAACCAGATCTAGATTGTATTATTGGAATTTATTTCTACTAACTCTTCTCATGCTAATATTACAATAATTTAACCTTTTGCCTCAGTTTCTGGGAAGCATTAGATTGCTGCTGGAAAGAGTTTCTGTACTTGATGTCTAATGCTGAGTCCATGTCAGAAACCAATGTGCTACTGCTTTCAGTTGAGGATTTTCTCTTGACCTCCCCTAATTTAAGGCAGAGACAGAGTCTTGTAGGTGCTTTCCCATGGAGGATAACTTTCAAAATCTCCCTGCATTTTAAGCTGTGTTTATAGTCCATGTGAATTGTCCCCACTGACCTTTTTGTCTTTGTGATGATCTGTAGTCATGCCACAGTGCAGAGGGGATAAAAGCGAAGCTAAAAGGAGCAGTGCTGGGTATTCTGCAGCCTGTCAAACCTTCAGGGGAGAAATATGGCCCCCAGAGGACAGAAAAGCTTAGGGGGGAAAAAAATATGAGGCGTTTAATTGGTGGTGACTGAAATGCTGTTATTGACATTTCCAACTGAACATAGTTCTCAGAGAGCAAGAGAAGAACTGGCCGTGTTACGAGTGCAACCGCCGTTTCATGAGCTCGGAGCAACTTCAGCAGCACCTCAACTCCCATGATGAGAAGCTGGACTTCTTCAGCAGGTACTGAAAGCTTTGGTTTTGTGTGTCACTATGGTGCTGCCCCAAACCTGCAGAAAGGGGGGTCTTTGCCCTACAGATCTCACTGACCATCTCTGGTACCCATGAGAGAACACCTCAGCACCAGGAGGTAAGAATAATGCAGCAGAAAACTGGTTGGTGGAGAAAGACTTTGCAAAAGAAGTAGCTTGAGGAAAATAAATAGCCTGTTGAAACTGCTGAGATTTTTTGGGGGAGGGGGGCTGCTTTGGGACTTCTTTTTGCTAGTGACTTAAAGGATTGCAGTATTTCTGTACCACAACATTGAAATACTGATGCTTCTCAGGGGTAAGCAGATACAGAGCATGGAGGACAAGACCTCTAGTGCTTTGTCTCTCACGGGGCTGGCAAGATAGTTTATCCTGACTCATTAAAAGCTGAATCTAAAAACCTTATTTAGAGAGTAGAAGACATTGGTGCCTTCCTTTTCCTGAAATTTAGCAAGTGGCTGTGTTCTGTTTTGTTGTGAGTTTGTGGTTTTGTGTGTGTTGTTTTTTTTGTTTTTTTTTTAAAAACAGAAAATTGTTCCTCTCAGTCCTACTGCCTGGCCTCAATGGCCAAGTGCCTTTTTGGGGAGGGATGTTATGGCTTCATGTTTTAAATTGGTTTCCTTGTGCACTTCTTCCATCATGCTTTCCAGCATGTTGTACACTGGGGTGTTGGAAGTAAGAGTTGCTGTGGCAGAGAACTTGCTAGAAGCCAGTAGTCCTCTTGGTCCCATGATTACTGAAATAAATGTTAATGTGTTCTGGATTTTTGATTTCACACAGAGCACAAAACAGATGCCAGCCAGGACCCTGGGTTTTGTCTACCAGAATTTCTTCAGGTTTTATTTACTGCAGGCTGGTGTTACTGAGTTGAATGGGTGAATAGTGATGCTGAGAAAGAACACAAAGTCAGCAGAGATTGCAAATCCGTCTTGTTTTGTCTCTAACCTGGAGCACTGTGTGTTCTGCAGAGCCAGAGGCCGAGGTCGCGGGCGAGGAAAGAGGAGGTTTGGACCAGGCAGACGCCCGGGGCGCCCTCCCAAATTCATGCGTATGGAAGTAACCAGTGAAAATGGGGAAAAGTGTGAAGAGGGGATGCAGGTATATTTTTGGGGATGGAGAGGAGGGGAGTGTAAACTCTTGACTAAAGGAATTGGAAGCATCAGTGCAAACCGAGGGTGTGCTTTGGATTTAAACCCAAGTAATTCTTGGTTTTCTATCTGTGATTCTCTGCCAGGGGAGGAGCACTCTGCTTCTATAAAAATGATAAAATCACTTGCATTTCTAAAGCAACTTTCATCCCAAAGCACTTAGCAGTGAGATAGGCTATTGCAGCAGTTTATGAGCATCACAGAAGTAATTTAGACCAGTAAAACTGTAATGGGAATTTAGGTTTGTATTTGTCCTTTCTGGAGCATGAGGTCAGAGCCTGCTCTTATAACTCTTGCTGGTAGAATTAAATTGGTTTGAGCTATGATTCTTCATGATGTTTTAATATTAACAAAAAGACCTCCTGTAGGCATACTTAGTGAAAAATGTCCCTCTGCTTGGAGCTCTGGGTTATATTCTGCAGCGACCTCGTATGATGCATTTAAGTAAAGTGCTAAATTCTCTCTTCTGGCTGAGCTTAGGTTACCACCAAGTCCTTTTCTGAAAGATGTCAGAAGGGGTCAGTGGGTCTTTAAATGTCACGTTAAGCACAGATAGTTGCAAGATCACCCTCTGCAAACTGACAAGACACAAACTCACTTTAGACAAGCAGGCATAATCTGTTCCCAGACTCTTAACTCTAGAGAATACAGGGCCCACAGGGTGCAATCCTGAGCTAATGTGTCTGAATGGCCTGGAGGTGGCTCCCATTCTGCCAGCTTGGAGCATGGCCCACAGCAAGCTCACGTGTGTCTACACAGCTGAGCAGGGCCATGGTTACATCCCGAGCCTTTGGAGGTCTGCCCACCTCCCTGATGACCAGGCACGAGTTCATCTGCCGCAGAACTCGAGCCTGGGGGTGCTGTGAGTGCAGTTTAGTGTCAGCGAGAGTGGAAATGTGCCACCTAGACCAGGGCTGGATGTTTGGCTGCTGTGTTGCTCTGCTGGGCGTCTCTACCTGGTAAGCATTCATGGTTTGTAACAGCTGCACTATTCCCAGCACCTCCCTGGTTTTCTCCCTGCTTTTGCACTTTGACAGTACCAGCCTTGAGCTGATAGGCTTTTGGTGCTCAGTTTCCTAGCTTGTGTGTTTCTAGCTTGTTCCCTTAGTTGCATTCAGTGATGTCAAGGTTCTGTTTGTTTTTTTCCTTGTAACACGAGAGGATTCCATCTCAGAGGAGTTGCTGGAACTTATATGGAAAGAATGTAGATTTTTGGCATGTACTTCCTGCTCCCTTTTCTTTTACGCTAATGCGAAAAAGGAGGAAAACAGCTTTGTGTGATAAGTAAGTGATGTGTGCAGCTGGGTAGATGACAATATGCAGAGCTTGGAAATTGGATAGCAAAACACACTCTGTGCAGCATGATCATCTTGTTGGTGACTTTCCAGTTCAGTGCTCCAGCTAGTTTGCTAGAAAGGAGAAGACACTGCAGAACAACACACGATAATGTTTCCAAGTGACAACCATTTCAACGAGACAGAAATTTTCCTCTTTCTCTGCTCTGTGCTAGTCGTTTGCATCTTAAAATGTCTCACAGGTCAGGCTATGTGACCTTTGCAGTAATAGATAGAAGTGCAGAAGTTGCTTGGCTGTTAACCACGGGGTCATTTGGATTGTCTGGTTCCCTTTGGATAATTTGATGGCCGAGAGAGTCGCCGACCTGCAGCGCTTCTTCCCTGGCACTCTGAGTGTTGTTGCTGTAGGTGGAGGTGATTTGAGAGCATCCACAGAACACAGCAGGAAAGGATTAGTGTAGACACATTTTGTTCATAGCTGGTGATTAAATGTGTAGAGATCTTGTCTGCTGAGTGTTATCAAAGCGTTTTTCAGTGGGTGGGGGGAATAATCACTGGTTGTATGATTTGCGATTTCAGGACTTGCTGCATTTTTCCAGCAAGGGTCAGTTTGATGAGGCCGGACAAGCGCCACTGAATGGGTTGGAGCAGCAGGAACAGACTCCAGTGCCATCAGAGACACAGTCAGCACTGGAGCAGCAGTCAGAAAACCACCCGCTGCAGATCCAGCCGCAGCATGAGGAGAGCACGGTGCCTGCGCAGAGCACCATGACAGCAGATGACATGAGGCGAGCAAAGCGTATCAGGGTAAGCAAGGAGGAGGGCAGACCACGTCTTCTCTCACCCTCTCCATTTGCTCAGCCCTGCCTGCCAGGACCAGCTGGTCTTTCTCTTGCTGTCGTATCCATTTCCAAATTCTGAACAAAGTGTTTCATTCCTAGCAATTTTCTTTGCACTGAGAGGAAGACAAATCTCATGTGAAGAACTAGCGTGTCATGAGATTCTAGTGAAAACTGGTCATCAGTTGGAGCTGATTCAATTCCAGCACAGTAATTCTTTCATAGAAACATGGTCTATCTGAGCTGGCAAGCAGGAGTGCTTCAAACAGCCGGCTGAATCATGGTGCTGTGGCACAGACTAATGACTTGCTCACAGTACCATCTGTGTCTGTCGAGCTCTTTTCTTGCACATAGCTGCCAAAAAGGAACCATGACCTCAGTTTCGATCCACTTAGTTGATGATGATGATATTTAGTAATAAAATCCTCTCTTGGGACAAAAAAACCTGCTTGTCTTTGTAAGATTAAAACCTGTGCAAAGAGCTTTGTGTACTGACAGCAAACACTTTGAGCCTGAGCTTTGTGTCGGCTGGGTGAGCTTTTTTTTTTTTTTCCCCTCTACTATGTGTGGGAGGAAAATGATTCAAGCAAATAATCCTTCAAGCTGTGTAACTGTGAGATTGGTTTATTTAGCCTGAAATCTTTTTCTTTTTCTTCCATGTGTAAAATTTTGATTACAGAAAGGAACAGCTGCAGTTGGGGTATGACTTCATTTTTAGAGAATCAGAAAGGATTACAGAAGGGCTGAATAACTCTTCTGTATAGGAAGATGTTGCACCATACTTTGCTCTCAGTTCATAGCTGTATACATGCAAGAACAGTGCTGATGTTACCTCATAAAGGCACCAGCATATCTTGAAAGAATTTGGTTCAGGCCCATGAATACTGCAGAATTTTTAACTGTATAAAATACTTGTGATCTCTGACAAATTTCTACCAGTAATTTGTATTTTTCATGTCACAAGTTTGGGGGGTAGGGGACTTTACTGAATATATTGAAAGGTGGATAGCAGAGTACAAAGACAGATGCTGAGTTTTTGACAGTAAAAAGTGTGAGTATTTACTCTTCACAAAATGTCACAACTACCATGGTGCAAAGTTGAGGCCTGGGTGTGATGGGAAGAGGAAGCGTTGCTTGATTCCCTGAACTTCTGAACCCACAATATGAAGTTAAGATCTTCTTAAGCAGTAAATGTGGGAAGGGAAAGAAATTCTGAAGTTGCTTTTCTTGCAACTTGGCTTTTGTTCCTTGGAAATTTGCAAATGGATGACAACTAAGAGGAGTGCAGTGGTGGTTTAGACCTCGGTGATTCATTTCTATCTCCAAATCTCTCTAACTTCCCATAGATCTGGCAGCTCATGTTCAGTAAAGTCCTGGAGATGTTTTAAGATAGTGGCACTGGCAGAATGGCAGATGGATGGCTGCAGAACACCTTACCCTATTGAGTCAGACTGTGAGCAATGAGAACTTGAGAGAAGAGTAAACTACCAAGCCTTATTTTTTAAGCACTGCAAAATCATGGCAAGCTCTGAGCACTCACAAAGGTGCTGTGAATAGCTGAATGCACTATGGTAACATGCACATAATATGACAAGCAAGCAAACTTTTGGTTTTAAGATGTGCAGTACATCACTCCCACAGAACATGTAGAAAATCTTGTCTCCTGATTATGATCTAGAGACCTGTGTAGTTCTAGTTCTTCTTACTCATGTAGGATTTAAATTTCAAAACCAATCCTTTGTGAATTACTTCATCTTTTCTAATGTTGAAGGCAGTGATGCTCTGTGAGTGCTGTCATTCTAGCTGGAAGCACTGATCTCTGGTGCTTCAGTGTTCCAAGTCCTGAGAGGATCAGTTCATTTTTCAGCATCTGCTTTAGAGCCTGTGGAGTTTCCTTGGAGATCAGACTTTAAATATGGCAGTTGTGTCTTTAGTATGGAAAAGAAATAGACCTGCTCTTCGAGATACTCCTGTAACAAATTAGAAGAACATTGTGGTCCACAGCCAGAATAACTGTTTTTAATTCAGTTCTGGACAGTGTCCAGAGTGTCTATGGGCCTATCAGAGAAACAGCTGCATTTCTAATTTTTTTTTTTTCACATACAGACCTGATCCTAAACTATCTGTTGTGTGACTGCTTTACTCAGGGGAAGGAACTGGAAGGGATAGGGATGTAATTGGGAAAGCACAGTCACACTGAAAGAAATGCAACTGGTGGTATAACAGTACAAACAGGAAAAGGAGTTTTTTTTAAAAAAACTCTCTACTCCTTAACTTTTTCACTTTTAATCCTTGCTCTGTTGTTATCCTGGCCTAATTATTCCCTTTTGCTACAAGTATTTGATCCTCCCCTTGGCTCTGCAGTGTGCATTACATCATTGTTAATCAACTGAGAGAACATGAAAGGTCGCAAAACACCTTCAAGAGTATCTGTGGTTTTTATCTTTGCCCTTTAACTCCCCTTGGGCAGTTATTAACTACAGGGTAAACCTTGAAGATCCACTTAGTGTTTCTTGGGGCAAACACCTCAAAGGAGTTTTGCCTTAGTAATGAGTAAACTCTGACTAGAAGAGCTGGCTCTCCTAGTGACCTGCAGAAGTCAAGGCTTCTGTTTTAAAGTCCACCACATAACATAAGTATTTTTCTTTCCCTCAATGCTGCCTGCTCAGCTGGAGCTGCAGGTAGGTTTGGTTTGGGTTTTTTTTTGTTTTGCTGGGTTTTTGCTGTATCTAATAGAATGGTACATAACAACATTGCCTTCCATGTTGTTTTGTCCAACTTCTGTTCAGTGTTCCCTGATGACCCCTGTAAATTGTCACAGTTCTTCAAGCAACCAATGTCCAGAGCTAAGTATTATCTGAATAACAATTTGCATGCTTCTAGTTCTTTTCGTACTAATTAATTGCCAATTTAAGGTGACTATTATAGGATGAAATTCTATAATATCCATCTTAAAGCTTTTGTTTGTGCAATTGTTTGCACTGGATCAGCGTTATCAATTAATGAGGTAACAGTTATCTTTTCTGGTTTTATAGTTGATAGCTTATCTAACCAAAGCACAGTAAAAGATTTCACCCTTCTATAGCCTTTGACTATGTTTATTTGCTTGGTGTAGAGACCTGGCCCACTACCTTACTGGTAGGATTCTAGTCAAACAGCAGAGTACAGTAATATTGGAGTGAAGCTCTTGAAGTGCATTTCTTTGGGTTTATTAGTATATCCCCATAGCTAAGAGGAAAATTATATACTTCTGACTCCAAGCAACATAAGAACTTTTACACAGCACATGTCTGTCTTTCCAGCTCACAGTGTGACTTACAGCAGAACTGTGTATTTCCCATTGTCTTCACTTCTGCTTGGAAAATGGAGAATGGAGATGACAATTTGGGGCTCCTGTATTAAACTGTTAGCTTTTTTATAGCAACGCTGTTGCTCTCATGTTACTTTTTCTGCAGTGAAAGTACAGGCTTCCCTCTGCAGTTCAGATGGTGAAAAGGATCATTCAGGTTTACTGATTTCATCTCTAGACAGCATTTCCCAGTATTCCCAAGCTGTTCCCTCATTCCAGCAGAAGAGCTGCCCACTTTTTCTCAGTGTCAGCTGTTGGCACACTCAAGGGACATGGCATTCCTACAGGAAAAGGGGAGAACAAACCAGGGAAATGTTTGCAGAAGTCTTGAATGCATCTCATGGAGGAGTATGTAATACTGAACGTGTGTAAGCAGAGGTGCCAGCAGTGTTATAATGCTGTTTCTCTAGCTGTCATGATGTAGATTCTGTGTATAACATCTGAGAAGAGAGGAAATGTTCATCTTGCTACATCACCAGTGTCTTTGTCTGCTGTCTTTCTTCTTCATTTTCAGGCTTTAGCTCACAGTCTGTGCTAAATGGCAAAGGTGGGCGAGTTGCTCAAGTTCTTACCTGTGGCTTGTAAAGCTGCCATTCTGCCCCTGCTCTTGTGTTTTGAAACTCTGTTCTTCTTTCTGATAATAACAAAAAAGCTTAGGCCAGCACCTTGTGAATGTATGTTCCACCAGAGGTCTTCCAGGAGATGCTAAACTGCTGCTGCACATCTCTGTGGTTATCTTTCATGCAGAAGCTGGTTTTGTGAAGGGCTGTGGAGTTTCCCAAGCACTGCTCCTCTGTGAAAGACAGGGTGCTAGCTCTCTGTACAGCACTTGAATTTGTGACCCAGTCCCCCAAAACCAGCTGGGCTTGCTGCTTTTCTCAGACCTAGGTCTGTATTTTAAAGAGGATTTAATTTCATTTTACAGAAAAAATGCTATGCTAGAGGCAAGTGTTGGCTAAATCAGCAGAAAACAGGCTGGAGAAGAAACTCCAGCACTGTGTTCTCCTAACTCAGTGTGTAACTGCAGGTACATCCCTTGATTCTGCCTGTTGCAGCCCCCCTTCTCTAAAATGGTGACAGTATCTCTAATGCAGAAGCCTTTTTTTATAGTTCAGGTTCACTGATCGTCTGGTCTATTCCATCTTGAAAATATTTGGATGTGGAATTTATCCCTAATAATAAAAGCTAACTGTCTCTTGGCTGTTTCTTTCAGAATGCAGCTCTGCAGCACCTGTTCATTCGGAAGTCCTTCCGGCCGTTCAAGTGCCTGCAGTGTGGGAAGGCCTTCCGGGAGAAGGACAAACTGGATCAGCACTTGAGGTTCCACGGCCGGGAAGGGAACTGCCCTTTGACCTGTGACATTTGCAACAAGGGCTTCATCAACAGCGGTGCTCTGGAAAGCCACATGAAGTTCCACATGGACCAAAAAACATACTCCTGCATTTTCTGTCCCGAGTCCTTTGACCGCTTGGATCTGCTTAAAGATCACGTGGCCATCCACGTCAACGATGGCTATTTCACCTGCCCCACCTGCAAAAAACGCTTTCCAGACTTCATCCAGGTGAGATGTATGGGTTTGAAACACTCTCTCATGCAGGCACTCTGACTTCTTCAGTACTGTTCTGTGTAGTGCTGCACCCCAGTTCATTTGTACAAAATAAAGGGGGCCATGTCAGTCAGAAATTAAAACAGGATAGTGACCAGGTGTTACTAGGTGCTGGCTTATGCCACTGAACTGCTTTTTCCACTAAATCATCAGGTGCAGTGCTTCATTCTGGCATACATACACCTTGTACTTTGGCATTAAATCTCTGTAAAAAAAAGAAAGTGGTTTCGCATCTTTAATCCCTGTTTTTGTCAGATTAATTCATTTGTACACTTTGCATAAATGCCAGATCAGGATACTCTGCTTCTGGACTTCCCCCTGGCCTTCATCTGATCTTCAGGATGAAGATCCCCCTGATCTTCATCTTCATACCTTCATGGTATCATCTTCTTCTCTACACACTGCTTCGGAGAGGTTGTGCTGGAGCAGTGAATAATGTAACTACTTAATGCAGCATGTAGAGCCATTGGAGAAGATCATTAACAGAATTTAAGGATATTATTTTGATCTTCAGTAAGAAGAAACTGAGATGTACCATGTATTCATTATCCTTCATAGGGACAAAGATGTTGATGCATCACTGAGCTGCACGACTTAAATTGAAATGTAGAAATCCAGTTTAAGTCAAGGAGCAGGAGCAGACAGACTATCCAATAGGCTAAAGAGGAAAAGATGGGGAAAAGTGATTTACTAACCTAGTTCCATCCTGACAAAAACCTTTATCTTTTGTAAATGTTGAAGGAAAAACGATGATTCAGAAATGCTGTACTGTGACCTAATCCCCCATAAACTTAGCCATGAAACTGATCGAGTCAGAAAAAAGTCCCATGGCTTTTCTTTGTAGCTTTTCAGCTCTGTTTTGGAATTCAAAGATGATGTTTTTCATTTGGTGTTACATGAATAATGAAGTCACCACAGATTGCTGCTTACTTAAATATTTTTATATGGAACAGATAAAGTTAACATGTTGCTCCATGTATGGTTAGTATGAGAAGATGGTAAAGATTTATTTAAAGATCCATTTCTTGAGTAGTATTTTCTTGGATTTCAAATGTCAGACCTCATTTAGCTATGTTATTGGGGAGAAAAAAATAACCAGCAGATGCTTAAAGAGGTGAAGGATAGTCCCAAAGTGTGCAAAAGTAATTGCCACTCAGGAATGGTGTGCAAATGCTTTTCTGACTAAATTTTTTTCCAATTGTAATTTCAAGCTCATTTTCTCTGATGAAAGGAATTAGTCCCTGTGTTTAGATTTCTTATAAATGAAGTAAAGTTAATAAACCTCAGACAAATGTGTTAACTTGAGGATGATTCAGTAAAACTGCTTTGTCATGGAATTTTGCTGGCCATTAACTGCCCAACTGTGCATTAGCCGTTGCCTTCAAAAATTAGTCTTGAGGAAATCAAATCATCCCTGCAGATGCACAATAAAAAAGTTCTGGCTTTGTAGAAACTATTGCCAAGATATCAACTGTTCTGATAAAACACTTTTTAAACCAAAGCAGATTAGAGAACTCTTAAAACCTCTTTCCTTTCTTTTTCCGTTTCTCTAGGAGTTTCCTAGAGTGTTTCACCACACGCTCCTCTCTTATTTTGAATAAATCCCATTTTTCTGTGGTCTGCAATCCTAGGTGAAGAAACACGTTCGCAGCTTCCACTCAGAGAAGATTTACCAGTGCACGGAGTGCGACAAGGCGTTCTGCCGGCCCGACAAGCTGCGGCTGCACATGCTGCGCCACTCGGACCGCAAGGACTTCCTGTGCTCCACGTGTGGCAAGCAGTTCAAGGTGAGGTGCCTCTGGGCTGCACTGTTCCTGATGCGGGTGGAGAACACCACTCCTCACCCTCCTTATAGCAGATAAGCTTGTGTTCTCCAAGGCAGAAGAAGCTACCATGTGTAAACGTGCTAGACTTGTCTGCGAGTTGTCACTTGTGTCAGTGGATTAACAATATTCCTGGCCAAGGTGCCTGTGTCCGTGGCATCCATCTTGTCAGCGTGTGACATCCAGATGCCTTTCCAAGTCCCAGCAGAACAGATGGAGCAGACTGTGAGCCAGGTAAACTGTGGTGGCAACAGCTTGCTCCTTGTTACTTAGTTTCTTACAGGATACTGAGGGACTGGATATTTTGGGGTGAAGAATCCCGTTCTAGACAGTGTGTGTCCAGAGAGGCTGGATTGCATCTGGGCAGTAGGTTCAGTACCACTGTAGCACGTGATGTCCTTCTCAGTTGAGCATTATTTGATGCAAGTTTTGAGCCATAGAGTTGAGCACTAATACTGTAGACAAACTCAAAGAAAAGCCAGAATGGAGGGGTTTGTTCTCACAGAGGCTGCTAAGTTAGCATTAGTTTGGCTCCTGCTTTTGTGGCTGAACAACCTCAGCTTGGTTTGAAGGCTAAACCTAAGCCAAAAGGGTTTCTGCTGAGCATGCAACTGCTCATGGCACCACTGGAGGAGGAAGCCAACGAGAGATCTTTGAAGAACTTGGGTTGTGGCTCTTCCTTGTAACCAGTAGTAAGGCAGTAAGTGTTGCTGATGTTTTTCTCTTCGACCGCTCTTTTCCTAGAGGAAAGACAAGCTGCGAGAGCACATGCAGAGGATGCACAACCCAGAGAGGGAGGCCAAGAAAGCCGATCGAATCAGCCGCTCCAAAACCTTCAAGCCTCGGATCGCCTCCACCGACTACGAGAGCTTCATGTTCAAGTGCCGGCTCTGCATGATGGGCTTCCGCCGGAGGGGCATGCTGGTGAGTCTGTGCTCTCACAGCTGCTCTGCTCAGTTTTGATGAAGAGCTAAGGAATAAAGATAGAATTCCAAAAGCTGGAACACGAGGGTGTTGTGAAACTGGGAGGATTTTGTAGCTGAGTTGAGATTATATATAATTTTTTTAAATTTATGGGTCTTATCTCTTCAGCAGATGTGTATCTCTGCATTTCACTGCCTGTGTTGTGTGTCTGGTGGTCACTGAGTAATGCTGATTGATATATTGTGTATTTAACAGAACATGAGATAATAAACTTCCTAGTTCAGCCTCACTGCCTCAGTTTTTCTGTGTTTCCTAATTTTTGTTTCTCTCCCTTCTTGAGGGGCCTCTCCTGGCCATTCCCTGTAACTGCCACTCTGTAAAGGTTGTTACACAGCAAGTGAACTTATTTGCAGATATTTCATGAGGGTTGTGATCTCTGCTAGTGAAGGTCTCCCTGGGCAGAGGCCTTTTACATGACCTTGCTCTCAGCTGCAAGAGAGTTGTGGCAAGCTGTTTTACCCCTGCCTGTCTTGATTTTGATTAGAGGAATGAAATGAGCTGGAGCAAGACCATGTTTACCTCAGCAACTGAACGCGAATGTGCAGCAGCAAAAGCTTCTGATGCATCACTACAGCTTTGATTTGGTTGCTAGCCCTGTCTAGGAGAAGCAGCAATTGCTTGGCATCCAGCTGTAATATTTTCTGTTTCTTTCCCAAAAGGTGAATCATTTATCAAAGAGACATCCAGACATGAAAATAGAAGAGGTGCCAGAGCTCACGTTGCCCATCATCAAACCCAACAGAGATTACTTCTGTCAGTACTGTGATAAGGTATGTAAGGAAGTCATTCCTCGGAAGGTTAGCTCAGTCCTAGACCTGTATGCAACCAATTTGTCTCTGTATGGAAACATCTGGCAGTTTTTGTAGCTCTTTTTCAGGTGCTCGTCAGCACCATTCCAGCAATACTGTCCAAAAAGAAGAAAAAAAGACAAAATGCACTGAGGCCAAGGCAGCTGAATGCTAATTGAAAACTCCAGGTCTCCTTTTCTGCTGTGTTTGGGTTGGAAAACATAAACGCTGTGATCCAGCAAGCAGGCACTCGGTCCTGAATCACTTTTTGCAACCCAGGTCTGTGTCCCAGCTGCCTGTAATTCCTGAACACAAATTTCTTTTGGTTTCTCTATTACTTCTAAAAGTCAGTCTCTAACCCCTTTTATTTTAAGCTGCTTACTTAGTCACATGTCAGTAATTCCCAGTGTTCAGGAGCCTGAAGCTGCTTCTGCGCTGCCTTTGGATTCCTGTTCACATTCCCTGGCCTTTGCTTTCTATGCATGTGGGCCTTTATTTAGCAGGCTTTTGACTGTCCTTAGTACATTTTTCTGTGATGTGCCTCTTTCTGTTTAAAGGGGAAAAAAAAGGATGGTTTTAAATAATATTAGAGAATGTTTGTTGATGTAGCTAAAAATTAAAAAGCATGCTGATCACTAAAAGCTATTAAAGCAGTTTGATGCTTTGTGCAAGAGTGGAGATGTCAAACCTCATGAAAAATTAACATTGGACAAATGACAGCTTCAATTAATGGCAGCTTCTCTGAGATTTGGCCTTCAGGTGGCAAACAAAGTTTTTTTTCCTCTTACTTTCTTGTCCTGCTTTGATGTTTTGTTGTGGTATACAAATGTTCTAATATGCTACACAAGGAGGAGTTGATTTTACAGGTTGGTTGAACACTGAAAGGTGTATGTATACATATACTGGAATATTTATGTGTATTATGTACATAGAATCATTTGGGTTGCCAAAGGAAGTTAAGATAACTGAATCCAACGGTTGATACAGCACTGCCAGGTCACCACTAAACCATGTCCTTAAGTGGCACCTCTACAAAAGAATCACAGAATCATTTAAGTGGAGGAAAAAAAAAAAGCCATTAAGAAAAGGCCCCTCGCATCCCTTTGTTCCCTCATCACCAGCCCAGGTTCCAGAAGGAAGCTTCTGTTACCTAATGTGTTACAAGGAAATCAATAAAGCTGGACTCCATCACCTTGCCACGAGGCTTTTGAACTTGACAAGATATATCAGGATACAGAGGAAACATCACAGCCATCACAATGTAACACCTGTTCATTAGCAATTAAGCCCTTTATTTTAAGCAAACACCTGTAATTGTGCATTATGTTGTAATTGAGGCTTTGACTGAACATACTGTCTAAAGCAACACGCAGACCTTCCAGGTAAAGATAACTGGTAGTTGTTTTCTCTGCAGACATCAGGCTTCACACAGTTTTCATTCCAAATGTTTCCCTTGCAGGTGTACAAGAGCGCCAGCAAACGCAAAGCACACATCCTGAAGAACCATCCTGGTGCTGAGCTACCCCCAAGCATCCGGAAGCTGCGCCCCGCGGGCCCAGGAGAGCCAGATCCCATGCTGAGCACCCACACCCAGCTGACAGGCACCATAGCCACCCCTCCAGTCTGCTGTCCTCACTGTTCCAAGCAGTACAGCAGCAAGGTATGGGGGTTGTCTCTCAGCCTCGGGGACGGCACCTCTCTGGTGGTGGCTGTTCTGTGTGTCACCTGTCAGTCCACAAGCAGAGTTCCTTTGTTCTGGGGCAGAGTGGTGGTTCCGTGCTGTGTGCTGACAATACAAGTGCAGCCAGCTCATTTTATGGCAGAAAGGTTCCCTAAATAGAGGGCATGAGCTTGAAAGAAGATATAGAATTTTATCAGACTGTGGTCACCAAAACAGAAAAGCTTGGAAACTGCTTGCTGACAGTGATGAGGGAGAGGAGTGGGGAAACAAAATGCAGAAAAGGTGACCTCAGGATAATGGTCCCCAAAATATTTGGTGGTGTCAGGGGAAAAAGCTTACAGGGGAGTATTTCAGTATCCAATAGCTGTCAGCAGCAGCTTTGACTGATCCTTGTTTCCTCCTTGCTGAACAGAGCATCCTACAGTGTGAATCTTGATGTTGCTTTATTGAGGGGAACCTGAAAGGTGTTGTCCACAGGGCTGTTTGATTTCAGCTGGCCTGAAGCAGAGTTACTGACCATCCTTCCAATGTTCTTTTGCATTGCCCTGCAGACCAAGATGGTACAACACATCCGCAAGAAGCACCCAGAGTTTGCTCAGCTCCCTAACACCATACATGCTCCACTGACAACAGCTGTCATCAGTTCCACTCCTGCTGTTCTAACCACTGACAGCACTACTGGAGAGACTGTTGTGGTAAGGACTTGGGAGATGTTAAATTGGGCCAAGAGAGACAAAAAAAACCCCAGAACTACTCTGCTGTAGTACTCTTGGTGTTTATTTGGCAGACATCACTCTAAAGCGTCTGTTAGGCCATTACTTGAGATTGCTTCTGTTTCTAAATCTGCTTATTGTAGTTCTGCTCTGCCAGGAATTACATAGCACATGCTGGAGCCCTAAGGATCTGTCTTTTTTCCTTACTCTATTCCCTTTCTTCTTTTAGACCCACATGGTGCTGACTCCACATTATACTTTCACATATGCCTGATGAACTCAGGAATACAGATCTTGTGGATTTCCACTAGGGCTGTTCTCCTGAGGTGCTTGCAGTTCTTGGGCTCAAGAGGATGTTTAACAGGGACTGCAGACTGGATCAAATTCTGTTCAGAGGAGACAAGGTCTCTCTGTAATCCTCTGGACAGTGCAGTACCAAGTGATAAGAACCTCCAGTGGGTGGTCTCTGCACTAGAAAGTGAAAACTGAGACTAGAAAATCAGTTTTGTGTCCTTTAGTGGTGTTGGGGTAGCACATAGCTTTAAAAATCCTGTTGACCACAGTTTAAAATGCTGTGTTTGAAGACTGAAACCAGATAAGGCTGTTTTGTGTGAAAATTGGCAGAGTCAAGCAGGATGCTGTTGGCTTCATGAACCTGATCTGTTAGGTGCTAAATGTCTTTACACACTTTACAAATATAGTTGTGAACAAAAGCATCACTTTGGCAGGTGAGGAGGAAAGGTAGACTACATCCAAGGATCAATTTGGAAACTAAGTCAGCTCTTTAACACTGCAGGATTTTTGTTGTTTAATAGAATACTTCTAAGACAGAAGATTAAAATAATTGTTTTACTGTTTAAAATGCTGTGTTTGAAGACTGAAACCAGATAAGGCTGTTTTGTGTGAAAATTGGCAGAGTCAAGCAGGATGCTGCTGGCTTCATGAACCTGATCTGTTAGGTGCTAAATGTCTTTACACACTTTACAAATATAGTTGTGAACAAAAGCATCACTCTGGCAGGTGAGGAGGAAAGGTGGACTACATCCAAGAAGCACGTTTTGACTTGGAAACTAAGTCAGCTCTTTACCACTTCAAGATTTTTGTTTTCTAATAGAATACTGCTAAGACAGAAGATTAAAGTAATTATTTTACTGTTGGATGCTAAGTTAGCTTTGGTCCTGACTGGTGTTTGAACGGACGAGAGCAATCCTAGTGGATGATCCCTGGTGACTGCTTATGACCCCATCCTCTGTACACACTAAGCTCTTGTAACTAGATGACTGGGTGTAGACAACACCTGATGATGGTCTGCATCTCTCTACCTGTTCAGACAACAGATCTACTGACACAGGCAATGACAGAGATTTCCCAGACCCTCACAACAGACTATCGAACTCCCCAGGGGGACTACCAGCGAATCCAGTACATCCCAGTGTCTCAGTCCACAACTGGCCTGCAGCCACCTCAGCACATACAGCTGCAGGTCGTTCAAGTGGCCCAGGTGAGTAACTTCTCAGGGGACTTGATGTGCTTTTGATCCCCTCTATACCAACACAGTGCTTTCTTGGGGCTGTAGTGCTCAGAATTTTGTGAAGGAGTGGTTAGAAAAGTGGTGCAGGCTATTTTTTACAGATAAATTGATTGATAATGCAGATGGTTCCCATTGTAAGCATTGTGTACTGGGCATAAATAGTCCTGCCAGTGTGGACCAACTAGCTGGGGACATAACGATGCAGTGCTAATTTCATTCTACTTGTCTGGGCTCTTTGAATCTGCTCTAGGAAGGTTTTCCAGCAACTGGAAAAGTGGGTCAGTGGGTGACCTGTTTTTGCAGTTAAAGACTAATTTGTCCTTCATTGCTCTCCGTGAGCCAGAGACAAAATTGAGAAGTACAGAAAGCGCCTGCTTTTTCCCTTCATATCATCTACTAGAATATTCATTCTCTGTGATGCTCAGTAGCCTCCTAAAAATAAAAATAGAGTGTAACTAGAGTAACTGAGCTGAGGAAAATAACTTGGGCAGCTGTAAGAAACTGCCATAACCCTCAAATCTGTTGTCCACAGGGTGAAGCTGAAACTGCCATTTGTATTTGAATCTGAAATTTGGTGTCCTCTCTGCCCTCTCATTACAAATTAAGTTACAAATTTGGTTAAACAGTGGCCCCAGTTAATATTGACTGTGGCTGTACTTAAGATACAAAAGCATGAAAACAGATTCCTGCAGTGAAAATTAATTTTATCAAGAGCTGAGACTTGTAATTAAGTTACTCCAAATGGTGTCATTAGCAGGTGCTCAAGGAAGTCGTAAATTGTTAAGACTCTGAGCACTTGTCTTGATACAGAGCTATGTTGAACTGCAGTCTTGGACAGGCAGATCCTCAAGCATGTATAAATTTTATAGAACAGTGCTTACAAAGAATGATGAATGTAGTTGACACTAATCCTGCTTTTCAGACCCTTTAATTTGAATTCAGCAACTGCCACAGACAGCTTATATGACCTTAGGCAAATCCTTGCCGTTGATACCACTGAGATTTAACCATCTTGGTGCCATTACATCTGTTAAATGCACTTTTTTTATCTCCCTGGAGTGCAAAAAGGGTAAACACAGGCTTGAACAAGGAGGGCTTCATGGCCTCACTGAGACTCATACCTCATTGTTCCACACCTTGTGTCACAGAAGAGGATTACTTGGCTGCTTCTGCAAAGAATGTTAAGTATATGCCTCTGCTTTGATTGATGTCTAATTTTTTTTTCATTTTCCCCAGGCTACCTCACCTCACCAGTCCCAGCACTCCACAGTAGATGTTGGGCAGCTTCATGACCCCCAGACTTACACCCAGCATGCTATCCAGGTGCAGCACATCCAGGTCACTGAGCCATCGCCAGCGACTCAGTCATCAGCACAGGTATTTCACTCTCCTCTCATAGGAAATATTTGCCCCACTGGTCTGCTCAGCTGGTGTATTACATGTGCTGATGCAGGAGATAGTGTTTTTTCTGTGATATTTAGAGGACCACTCGTGAAATGACCTCAGAGATGTTCATATGAGAATTATCAATGATGTCCCTAGAGTGTATGGTTTTGTTTGCATTTTGTTGTTTTTTTTTGAGTTTTGGGGTTTGTTTTTTTTCATAAGAGTATATAAGGTAAAGATAAACTGCTGGGAACAGACAAGTTTGCAGTTTAAAGGAATCTAGCCAATTGAAGGATGTAAATGGAAACTGTCATTCCTCAGTTATTTGAAGTTCAGCTCTTCATGCTGGCATTTGGCTGGCTGAGTAGTATTTTACCTGTAATCTGTTTTGTGCCACAGACTTGCTATGTAACCTTCAGCAAGCAACATCTCTATTTCAGTTTCCCAGTGCTCTGCTTACTTAGCATGGAGTGAAGCAAGTTGGAGGAGAGGGAGAACTGTGCAGTTCTTGTGCTCGATGTATTATAGAACCCACCCCATGTTTTGCCTTAATAAGATGGACACATTTCTTACAGGTCAGAGCTACACGATCCTTAGTATGCTGAAGGCACTTACACCTTTCTCTTTCTCCTAGGTTGGAGGTCAGCCTTTGAGCCCTTCCTCACAACAATCTCAGCAGGCACTCAGCCCCTCCCAGATGCAAACGACCTCGACACCAAACCAAGCTGTCCAGCAGCAGCAAGGAGCTGCAGTCCAGCACACCTATCTTCCCAGCACCTGGAATTCGTTTCGGAGCTATTGTAAGTGCTGAAGGCAGCTCTCACTGGTGCTCTGGGTATTGTGTGGGACTGATATGTCCTCCTTTTCTCCAGCTGCAGATGGGATAGTGTTTTCAGAGCTCTTTAAGCTTTGTGATTGACCTTCATAGAGATCTCAGAAGATGGTTTCAGACAAATGAAAATGCTTGTAGTAACTCTTCTGCTGTACGTCCATAATGATGTGATACATGGTTTGGACAGTAGACTGGGCCCCTTTGGTCCAAGGAACTTGCATGCACCAGGAATCCATATGTTGGGAGGCAACTTGTTCAAATTTGGGTGGATACCCAAAAGAGTCATACAGAAGTTAAGGGTGATATGAAGTGATTTCTTGTGTCCGTGCAACTCTGGATATTAATTCTTGGGTAAGAACAGTATGAATTGCCACATCTGCAGCTGATGTTAGTTGCCATAATTCTTTTGAGGCCTGGAGAATCTTACAAGGCTTTACACTAATTTCTGTTAAACGACAACTGTGTCAGGCTTGATATCTTACTGATGTAAGACACTGTCTTTCAAGGTGGCCTTTGACTTGCACTAAAGATCTTGATTCTCCAATTTCTGTTTCTGTAGCATCTGAGATTCAGATGATGACCATTCCCCAAGGCCAGTATGTGATCACAGAGACAGCTGTAGGTACACCAGTCACTACTGTCAACACAGGGCAAGTCAAAGCAGTTACTCAGGTAAGGAAAACAATCATGGGCTTTTTTTATCCAGAATAATGTATTTGACTTAAAGCTTTTAGTTGGAAGGTTCAATGAATGCAGAAATGACAACTGGGGTGCAGAGACTAGACAATAATGGTGCAAATACAGCTTCATTTCAGAGTTCCTTGTTTGTATTCAAAACTCTTCCAGCACAGCAGCAGCAAACTTAGAGACTATTAGAAGAGAGAAGTTACAGAAATGAGGCAACAGTTAATCGGGCTTTTTTTATGTTCACCATGCAGACTCACTACGTGATATCTGAAGGCCAGCCTGATCTGGATGTCAAACAAAACTCCTCGCTCTCCAGTGAGGTGCAGGTGGGTGTTTCCCAGCCCCCAGCCCACACGGATCCCTTGGAATCACCAGCCAGCAGCCAGCAGCAAACCACCCAGTACATAATCACTACGACCACCAACGGGAGCGGCGGCAGCGAGGTGCATATCACCAAACCAAGAACTTTCCCAGCAGAACATGAATGAAGAAACCTCACCTGGCACTTGCTTGTTACTTGTCACCTGCCCCTAAAGCCCAGATATATGGGTGTCCTGGGGCTCAGTATGTTTTAAAATATATGCTCACTTCTCAGCTAAAATCATGGAGCTCTTGTTAATGCTTTAAGAGGGTTTAAGTCCCCGGTGACTGTGAAGAGGTACCCTCAGAATCCTTTTGGGATGCTATTTTATGCAGCTTTTAACAAAAAAAAAGGACAAGAGAAAAAGTGAAACCTCTGCTTGCTCTGAACTTGATTTTTGGCATGTCTGCTGACCCTTATTTTTCATTTTCAGAAGCGCCTCCAGTAAACAACTTATTTGAATTGTATGGGGAAAAAGCTTGCCTAATTGGAGGCTTACTGGCAAATGATAGAGTAGGTATATTTTCAGTAGGAGCTGATAAATGGGAGGACATGATGTAAATTGCCAGAATATGGCAGAACTGCTTCCTACATCTTTGTTTCAGCAGCCAAGGTGAAAGGGAATGAACCAGCTTGACGTGAGCAGACTGCCTGGAGAAGAGCAGCAGCAAAGCGGTGGTTCCTCATGGGCATGCGTGGGGATGGATATTGTGATGAAGCTGTGAAGATGTGCCCAAGCAGTCACTCTGTTAAATTATAATTATTTTTCCAGCCCTTGAAAACTGTTTACATGCTGCCTGTCCTATTTTATTTACCAAGCTGTTCCAGAAAAAAGGAGAAGCTCAGTCTTAAACCTGTGTCGTGCGGAACAAGTGGATTGAAATCAAAGTAGCGCCTAAGGGTAGCACGGAGCCACTGTTGAATCTCTTCCCCTCCAGGATTTGCAGGGGAAATCACCCTTTTGCCTGTGAACATGAGAAGTCTCAGCTTATCCTGCATAGCAGCTTCTGCTGTGACCTAAAGATAGTTGTGCCAGGAGAAGATGAGGGTACAGGAGCACACCTCTGAAGAGGCAGGGTCGTTATCTCTGTGGCCTCTTCCAAGTGGACACATTTTTCCCCTTGAAGACTGGATGAAGAGGTGGTCACAGATTTTTTTTCCAAATAACCTTGTTAACAGGGCATTGTAAATTTCTTTGGACAGTGCCATAAAATGACCAGCCCTGGACTCACACAGGCCACACACTAGCGGACCACTATTTATGGGACACAGAAAGCCATCTGGGGAGAGCTGCCTGCTTTTGGTAGACCTGGTTCATGTACAGAATTCATGTCACATTTAGGGACCAGGAAAAAGGGAAAGAAAGGGTTTTAGGCTGTGTTTTTTTTTTTTTTTTTCTCCCCATAATTCTCCATCACAGGTCTGTTGGTTGTTTAATGCATTCTGGTATTTGCAAGAACTCAGCTCTACTGACCTCTGATGGGATATACTGTGTGTGTCTAAACCTCTGTTCACCACCTGTAAACTCATCCCAGAATGTCTGTGTGTAACAGGAAGCATTTATTTATAAAACAAAACCAGAGAAGGATGTTTTTTCTTAATGGCCCTCGGGACTGAAGAACTGAGAGAGGTGTGTGGGTTTTTTCAGTTTTGCTTTCTCTTGTGCTGCACTGAGTGTAAGTGCTATAGATGTTTACAGGCTGTGGTCTCATTATTAATTCCATTATTATGGAGTTAAAGCTCTTAGATGTGAGAGAACTTCACACTCAGATGGGACAAGAGGAAGTCTGGTGACTTGCAGACAAAGCTTGTAGCAGGCATTGCTTTGGTAATTAATGTAGCTGTTAATATGGTGTGGAAATAGAGACCATGTGTGATAAGATAAATCAGACTGAAAACACTGGCAAGCTCAGGACTGTTTTGAGGTGGCTTTGAAGTGACTTGGCAAAAAGTGGACTAATTTTGTGCCAGGGATTTTGCTTCTCTTGCTGTACCACTGTAATGAGATGGGTGAAGTTAATGAGGACCAGAGCTGCCATTTAGTCAAATGCAGTGATGAGTCTCTTTATATTCAGTGGATCTGGGAGCCTGTTGACTTCAGCAGTGTGGCCAAGCTGAAATCTGGAGTCGTGTTGCTGAGAGCTTCTGAATTAAAATGTTGAGTGTTCTGATGTTGGTGTGGGAGAAGGGAGACTTGTCTTGGCTTTCTTCAGGTTTCCAGATGATTTAATGAGTCAAAAATGGTTTGAGTAGGAGGAAAATAAGAGATTTGGGATATTCCAGGTGGCTACTGCTCTACAGGAGCAATTTTAAAGTCTTAAAAGGTCTGTAGTCTTTCTAGATGAACGTGGCACTTGTTCCCCTTAATGATATTGCAGATGTGAGGTTTAAAAAAGATATTTTGCTCTATTGGTCTTTGTTGCAAAGGGTCACAGAGAGAGGACAACTGTATTAACTACTTAAAGCTAAAAATTACAAGGTGTCCCAGAAAACTGTTTTAATGCAGCCTCTTTGAAGATAGTTTCTACTCTGTCCCACAGCAACAGCAGTATCCTTGGTAGCTGTGTTAAGTGATTTGGGGTGTCCCAAATTAAAGGAATGCCTTGTTGCAAGAGGAGCATCCCTGGAACTGGAAGTATCATGAATTTTTCTTCCTGAGTGAGGAACTGCAATGATTGCACAGGTGGCAGGGACCTGCTTTTAGAAAAATAACAAAAATAGACAAACGTTTGCATGGATTTTGTTTTTTCGATTTCTGCAGTGCAGAAGGTATGGAATTTATTACTAGTGTTCTTATTAAACCAGAGCAACCCAGAGATCTCTCTCAAGTCATGCCCCTCAGGAGCTCAACTCTGGAGTCCTCTCGGTTGCCTGCAAGGGCCACATTTTGCTTGAAGATGGGCGCCGCTGTAAGCTCCAAAGAGCTAACTAGGAACAACTGACACTGTTCCTCGTTGGGGTTACTGTATTTTCCTGAAGAAAACAAAACCAAACCTCCTAGAAAAACCCCATGAAAACCAAGCACCCTGACTTTGCACCTCTGACTGCTCGGGCTGTTTTGCTCTGCCCCTTATTTAACTGTGTATGTTTGTTGTACATTCAGTGACTGTTACTGTGTTCATAGTCTTGTGCAACCTCGCAGGTGTAAAAAAAA
>NW_008616878.1:0-49723 GCF_000691845.1 Merops nubicus | reverse complement strand
TATATATATATATATTTTTGTAAATGGGCTATAGACTGTATCTAAATCAAAAGCAGTATAGCTAATAAATAATATCTTTATAGATTTATAATTAATTCCTTCCCTTTTTATATTTTATTATTGCTAACAATTGACATCTAAGAGCACTATTTCTGTGTTTTGAAGTGAATATGTTATATGAAACTAATAACTAACAGGCTGATTAATTTTCTCATTCAAGCAAGAATAGTTGTGATAAGAAGCACAGAAAAAGCTTAAGGATGCAAATCTGCTTTTCTCTCACTTAAATTACTGCACTATGGGATTAGTTGCATGGATCCTAGTGAAGAATTTTGTCTCCAAGACACCACTTGGCCAGAAACAACTTACATGACCATCTAGCCCATTCTTTAGGGTAGCAGAATGAACTTACTCAATTATTAGGTTCTTTTCAAGCCCAACAAATACACTTAAGACTTAATAACTCCTTTAGAAGAACACCTAACTGTAAAGACCACAATTAATGGAGAACCCACCACTCCCCAGTTAATCTGGATTTCACCAAAAGGTAACACTTCTGTGTGGTAGTATTAACCAGATGAAAAAAGTGTGTGAAACATGTAGGTTTACAGTGAAGCTGTGAGAAGTTTACCAACACTAAGCGGGAGGAAGTTTTCCACTCTAAAAATTTCACTAGAGCTTTTGAAAATTTTGTAGGCTTAAACCTGTGCTGACATATGGTAACTATCAACTGTAAGGCATGGGTCACCCTGATAAATCTTTGATAAGAAAAGAATAAAAGAGAACAGTGGGAAGAGTTCCAGGGTTTTCCTTGAAAACAAACCTTCCTCCCACCCCCAAGGAAAAAAAAAAGAAAAAAAGAAAAGAAAAAATTCCAAAGAAGTTTTTAGCTTAACAGCTTAAAAAGCCTCGTATGGAAGCTATATTTGTCTAACCATTTCAGAAACACATCAAAATACTTCACCTGCTGATATATGCCCTACTTCTCTAGTATGATAAACAAACTTAGCAAGTCGTTATACCATGGGCATCAATAAGGAAAATCAGGTTTTAAAACTCACCAAAAGTTGAGAGTTTCTACGCATGTGCCTGAATATCTGCCACTTGGCCTCAAGGTCATTTCATGTCCTGAAGTAAGCTGATATTTAGCACCTCATAAAAAAGCTGCATACACCTGAGTAGAGGAAAAAAAGTGACATTTGTTGGTGGTTTATATGGAGGATCACATTACCTTTCTTAAAAGTAAGAGAAAGAAGGATCTTCATCTCTGTGTTAAGGAGAAGGAGTAAGGATGATTTTGTAGAAATCTTTGTTTTGGAGAAGGTGCTATTTAAAAAAAAAAAAAAAGCTTTGCACAACAGCATGAAAGCATACTGATTATAACACTGCACAAAATTGCATTGAATCTCCTCCTGAATCCATATATTTACAATACATTCCTTAAAAAAGTTATAGCCACGCTGCTCTTACCATCCAGGTACCTGGTGGCTTTTCAACTATCATGTGCTGAGGAAAATCTCTTTCTGAACATGCCCAGATGCACGTAAAGAGTGCTCTTGCTTTAAGACCAAATGAGAAGGCTATGAACTGCACGGTCTGCTCTGCTTTGTTTTCCTCGAGTGAAATATGATTTTAAACCTAAATACTGAACAGCACCAAATATTTAAAATATTATGGTTGGTGAGTTTTTCCACAGGGCCGGTTTGTTTTCCATCCCCCACCCCGTGACATCTCACAAGTCTAAGTGCTCAATGACAGCCTGTAGAGGTTTCACCATAATCCACCTTTATCCATTAACAGACACTCAATCACTAAAGTGCTTACTAGACTAAACATATTTATCCAACCAAATCACACTTTACAATGCAAAACTGCCAATCAGACCCCGGCTATTAACAAGGAACTGCTTTAAGGGGATTTTGGTGTTTGTGCTGCGAAGAGCATGCTTACCTCCAACAAACCACTAAACCAAATTAACATAGCTGTATCCTCATAAAAGAAACCAGATATCCTGTTGTGAAAATAGAAAGCTTGGTAGGACAGGGCTCCTTTGATGGCTAACAGTGTGGCAGATGAAGGCTTCAGACTACAAATCTGGTTACCACAGGCTCATTACAAAACTATAGCATTAAGCTTTTTCTAAATTTAAAAGCAAAATAAAAATGTATCATTTGGGTAACTCAGTAAGTCATCAACTTACTAAGTTACTCTTATAATTGCAATAAGTGCTGTAATCGTTGGATAAGGCTCCTTAATTCTAATTGCTCCTTTGTCCAAAATCATGTTGTAAAAATGCTTGCATTAGCCAAAAGAAAATCCAAGAGACACAAATGTGGTAGTAATAATAATTCTTTTTATTAGCCTGGAAAAGAGGAAGAGAACAAAGCTTTAAAAAGACTTCAAAGTTCTGACCAAGAGAAAAAAAAATCTAAAATCTGAGAAACATGCATACACTCAGCCCTTTTATTAGACTCATACAAACTAAGTGCCATCACCACAACTTAGACCTTGACAGCATTTCTTTCCCAGGCAGCAGGAAAAATTACACCATCCATGTTGCAGGGCTAATTTAAGTTCTCTGTCAAAAACTACATAAACCAGTCCTGTATTCTCACTAGGAAGCCTTAATAGTTTTAGACTTATTGGTATTATACCTCCTTTAAATCCCAATATTTTAAAGCTGGATTTGACATTAGCTGAGACTTGGTATATTTCCCCCCCATTCAACCAGAGCAAAAAGAAAGGTGAAGTTTTAAACTCTGAGGTAAGTGACTCACAAAAATTCATTTTTTGAAGAAAAACTTATCAGTTTAAAAATACATATGTACCCTTCTTCTTTACTTTCAAATAGCTTTAGCTCTGTTATTGAAAAATATATTTCCAGTTCTTCAGTGCTTATCAAAAATAATGAGCTCTTTCTTTTTTACTAGCTTTTATAAACACTTCTGGGGAAAATTTTATGAGCAGCTAGAACAAGTTTTACTTCTTGGAGAGAAGGCTTTGTGCTGGAATCATACCCAAAATGAGTAAACCACAACACAGCCATATTTTCCAAAAATCACTAGAGCAGATTTCAAGTTAGAGTGGGAAACATGTGAAGTACAAATTAAGTTGTCATGTAATAAAATAGTATAGTTTCACGTGCTAGAGTCAGACATAATGTTCCATTGCAATATGTATCTATTGCCACTATGTCTTTAGTCTACATGTGTTCTGAACATTTATGAATAGTACAAACATTTGTAAAACAAAGATGTTCCAGGTTTGTGCCTATGAATGTACACATATGTTTTTACAGGAAACAAACTGATGCAGGTTTTCAATGTATAATTATACCACTTACAGAAAGGAAAAAAAAAAACATCATCATGGCACTAGAAATGCAAGAATAAAAGAAGAAATTACAATGCAAATTATAAAGAGGAATTATTGTAGACCACACTGAATCTTAGGATTTAGGAAACACTTGTGGTTAATAAGAAATACATGTTTTCACGCCTTTGTTACAGATCCATGTTAAGACTGATTATATTCTGTATTGTATATATGTATCATGTGCAAGCAATGAAAACATACCCAGAAAGCCCTAAGAAGTTACTGATGCCAGAAACAGTTTTCTCCTGATTAACTGAAAGAGTAATGTTAATATCTGTAATGCTGCCAATTTGGTTCTGTACCACCGATTTGAAACAATTTGTTGTTCCATGGAACATGAATTTCTCAATGTTCCACTTTGTTATTTTTAATTGGTGTTTGGTTTTGAAAGGTACCACATGTGGCATATTGAAACTTTCCAGCTAGCAGAGAGTGAAGAACAGTGCAAACGCTGGAACAACAGAATATTTCATTCTTTCATAACTTTGTCACTTAACTGAAAAACACAGCCGCATCCTTAAAGCATTTTACTTGTCTCCTCATGTTATACAAAGATGCTAGAGATGTTAATGAACTGTATGCCAACTTCATAAGCACAAAAAGAAAGGAAGGAACAGCTAATATGTTGAATTACATGATGAAACTCCATTGATACCTTTCATGTGTAGAAGTAATAAGAGAACAGTATCGATACCTCCCATTTTAAGTGTCGTGCCCCCAGTATCTATGTACAAGGCCAAAATTATGCCTTGTGACACATGAAAGTATCAAACTTCCCATTTATTTTCCAGTTGTGTCTTTAAATAGGCACAATACATCCAGCCAGATTGCCTATATTTTCCACCATATGGACAGCACTGCTTGATTTCTGCTGGAAATTACATGATTCATTCTTTAAACTTATTCCACTGAAAAGGCTTTTCCACATGACACCCACTACTGATAGTCTCTGTAGAAATAGATATGTAGGAGATACAGTAAGTGAGTGCAGATTTTTTTATCTCTCTCTAAGCATCTTTGACTGACTCATAAATAAACAATAAACGTTTTCTGTAAAATACTTAAAAATAATTTCAAGATTTCCAAGTCTCTAAAACCCATGTGAATTGATTAATATATGATGTATATATTTGCCCAAATAAGGATAACATTTTATTGTATTTTGGAATTCTTTTATTGAGACTGAAGATAGCATCTAAAGTTTTCTAATAGAAAGTACAATCAATAACTTGATAGGTCTTACAAATGCAAGCCTTTTTTTCAGTTTCCACTTTATTCACATCCACGATATGGTTGATATCACAGCATATTGTTCAATATTCCTGTAGCACAAGCTTAGGTGCACCTGTTTTTATACTGTATGAAGCTTTTTGTATCATACTTGAACTCAGCTGTACACTCAGCTGAAAATTTTCCAAGTTATTGCACCTATTCTCTGTTTCCTTAGCAATGGTGTTACCATCAGGCCACTTTTCTCTCAACTAGCTATTGGTGATTGGCCTAATGTGAGAGGATAATTACGCTATCAATTCTTCATTACCCAGGCCAATACATGGAAAAAAGTAGGTAACAGAGGCAGTATTTGACATGATAGGGACTGTTGCAACTGACCACATGGAGTCAGGTCCTTTCTGGCTATCAGGTCCTGTACAGTACTATTTCTGCTGGACCACAGCTCTTCCTGGCTAAGCCATCCAGGTTTGTTCCCTATTTCTCCAAATACAGAAAGACTCATTATCTCGAGTGGAGCAGAGTATGCATGTAATGACAGCTATGGACTGGCTTAGGACTGGCTTTTATCCAAGCTAATAAATCCTATATATACCTACACACACATCTCTGAATACCTATAAACAACCTGCTAGCCCACATCGGCAGGCCAAGACGAGGAAGCGCTAGCTGACCAAGTGGTCAGTCAAGACACCTTGCTCTTTGCTACTCTAAATTTGTTTCTTCCTCTCTTCTTGCTCAGAAAAGTTGCTCAGCAAGCTTTGTATTCTGTAACCTTACTTCAGAGTACTTGAAGGATTAGGTTACCCTCCTTTGTGGAGAAACCTATGGGCCACAAGTAGGCTCTCTCTAGTCCACATGTTTGATAGAAGTGTTTTTAAAAGGTTGTGTTTCCTTAACAAACAGTAAATTTTGGCTTTCCTTTATTATGTTAAATAACTGAACAGATATTTGGTAAATAAGTCAACAGCTTTAATCAAATGTATTGTTAATTATTTTGCCAAAGTACTGCAGCTATCTAGCTGAAAAGAAGTTCCAGAAAGCAATATCTTCTTAATGGACAGATAGCGTCCAACCTGATGTCTAGTAGAAACATTTAATATAAGAAAACTTCAAAGTCTCTTTTTTCTTCTGCTGAAGCATTAAAGAAAAATATGAACTGTTTATTATCACGTGCCCTTCTTGGTCTACAACTGAATCTAAAAATGTACCACATTGTCTCCACAGTTCAATGTGAAATGGAGCTTAAAGTAAACACTACTTTATCTCAAGTGGATATTACAGGCATGTATGGATGGAACATACTGTTCCTCTATGCTTTAGCTAAGCTTTATAGGAAAGTACTTAAAGAGGAAAATCCACAGCAAAAATGAAATGTGTGTTCCAACTAGAATACACACAAACAGGGCCTTTTAAAATTTCATTAGTCTGAAGTGTCACATTCTGACAGCATAAAATGCATTCAGGGTTTTATAAGCCCAGTAAGTCCATGTGATACCAAAAAGGGAAAAAAGTTGGAAGCTACAACTCTAATGTCTAAAAATAGTCTACAGTCAGCTTAGTCTAACAACTGTAGGTTGTTGAGCATTTTGGTATTGACTGCCTTTTTTTCTTTGCATACAGAAATACAAATGGTTGTAATCTAGACATATTTTAATTTGATGATGTTAGCTACTGAGTCAAGTATTTATCAAATTTGCATTGACATAGGAAGAGAAGAAATGATTGCTTGGCCATGCAGTTGTGGCACAGGTTTCAGAAACATTTGTTCTTAGTGTCCAAGGGATGGGCTTGTCCTGGTTTTGTGTAAAAAGGGGTTCAGGGCAGGACCCACATGGAACAGAACTATGTACTCGCCTCTTCCCCCCTGAGAGAGAGAGAGAGACTTTGGAAAAAAAAAATGAAGTATATTGTTCAACAAGGAACAGAAAATGAAAAAGGGAGGTAAGCAAAATAATATATACAAAGATTAGGGGAAAAATACAAAAAATAAAATATACAAAACCCTCAGAAATGGTTGCAGGGTCCCACGGAGTAAAAGGACAACTTCCCTCTCTGAGCTCCAAGGCAGGAGTGAAATTAGAACCCACTCCCTGCCTCTTATCAGAGTGTGTGTGGGAAGGGGAGGGAATACAATGGTTCACCCCCACCCGGGGTCCTCCCAGTTGCTGGAAGGTCACGCCCCCCTTCCAAGCCTCAAACCACAACAGGGCTGTTGCCATCTTACCATGGTGAGAAGAGACTGGAGACTGATTTTTTAACTCAGAAATTTCATAGACTCATAGAACGTCTTGGGTTGGGAAAGACCTTAAAGATCATCCAGTTCCAACTGCCACACTATGGGGGACAGAAACTGAAACAAATTTACTTTGTTTTAACAGAACCTGGAAAGTTTATTTTTTTCCTCCTAGTTATCCATATCTGGTTTGCTGAATCATTCTAAGTCAAAATAAGTTTGGCTCAAAAGAGTAAAATGTGGCAAATGGTATGTATTTCTGGAAAGTTGATTAGAAACCAGTGCTTTCTCAGGGAAAAGCTCTTTTTTCAGTCTTGACATGTCACAGAGTAGGAAAAGTTCACCTAATGCATAGATATACTAACTATACATGCAAGTTTTCACTAAAAGCACATGAATAGCTTGACAGAGCCGTCTTCCTCAATACTTCAGTCTGAAGCCATGGGAAGCCACAGAAATACTCAGCTAGTCAGGCCACGCTTTGTAAGCCTCATGAACTTTGCTCAAATATCTGTGGGACAATAGTGTGCCCTTATTAATTAAAAAAGATATTGACGACATTCCTGTTATAACTTTGTTCCTTAATTGTTTCAAAACATTGCCACAGCAGTTGCCTGCAGGGTTCATCGTATTATGCTCTCAGAACAACATCCCTAGACAACTCAGAAGCCCACACTTTGCATTTAGTAGCCATTGCATTTTTATGTAGTGGCATATACTGTTCTTTTCCCCCAAATGCTATCCTACAACATTAATCTTCATTTATTGCTTACTCATTTCCTATTTCATATTTATTGAAATTGAAGTTGACGGCACTAAAAAAATAAAAGGCCTTCTTTCTTCTTCCAGACACCAGGTCCTTGGTAATCTTGCATTAAGTTTTAAGTTTCATTTTTGCTGCAGTGAGGCTACATGAACCTATAATTCACACACACACACACATATATATATTTACATACATATTCTATACAGGTTAAATATGAACATTACTAATGGAAAACCAAACATGACTTTTTTGTTCAGTTTGTTTCTTGCAGGAAAATAGTTATCTGTTTGCCTGTTTCAAAATCCTCTACTGAAAGGTCAAAGATTAAAACTGAGCACCCTCCTTCTGTGCCCTCAAACAAAGTATAGCAGACAACCTTTGTTGTCTTGGTTTCCTGCTACTCAGTATTTGTCAGACACTGATTACGAATAACACCCTGAGCAGTTATCTCTATATGGTATGTTTCTAACTCAAATGTCATAACCAATGAGTCATCATGAGTAAGAGAAATAAGATTACCTTTGAAAATAAGTTCACAGTAATTCTTTTCTTAAATGTTGTAGCTAACAACTCATGCTTTTGCACGACATGCAACTTTGAAGTAAAACCCACTTGTGAATGTATGGTCACTTGGTATTTCCATGATGAAGAGAAGTGTGGATGACTTTTTCCATATATCTTTATTTGTTACATTTTGGAGCTTAGATTTGTTTCTCACACAGACTTAAATTCATGACTATTTGTACAAATATGCTACTATTTCTTTAATATATTTCTTTTTTTTTTTGCATTCACAACATTTCATAGGTGGAAAGGAAATAAGTCAGACTATTGAAAATTAGAAAGCTTTAAAATAAAATAATGAGCAAAGAATTTTCCAGTAGGTGGGGCAATAAAAATGAAAGGTGGGTCCCCCAAGAGTCACAAACATGGAAGATTGTAATGGAGGAAACGGCCAAGATTGGATAAGGTGGTGGAACAGAGAGGAACAATACCAGAGACAGAGGCTAAATGGTTCCACAAAAGAGAATGGAAAAGAAATTTTGAGTTGGTGATAAAGGAACCATTATCTACATTTCTTTAATTGACTGATATTACGATGGATGTAAAATTGAAAAACAAGAAATCTGGTGGAACCATTAACAGTTAAATGGTGTTTTGGGGGAATGGCTGCTGGCCTGGAAAGTCTTACACAGCTTGTGAACCTTGTGTTTCTTATCTTTGAAACAGGCATATTTAGAATTTACAAGGGATTGAAATCTTTGTCCACTATTTTCATCACATGACTACGCTGGAGGAGCAAAGAGCTTTTTTCTCCCTACCATAGTAAACTGTACACATAGGCTTGTGTATCCAGGAGTCAGAAAGTCTTTCAAACCAATTTCACCTACAGACAAGCTTTGCTATTTTATGCTTAAGATAGCTCTTCAAAATGATAATTTTCATTGATAAATATTTTTCTGTTTATCAGACAGTTTCAAGGAACTTTCTGTGAACTACTAAACATCCAAGTTGAAATTGTGCCAGAACTGGCCTGAAAATGCAGCTCTTCTGACCAACCTTAGGCTTCCCTCATTGACAACAGACAATCAGATCAGAAGGTGGATTTTTAAAATAAAAATCCTCAGGCTACAAAGCCCATATTTAGGTCTCAGAAACTGGCCACACTTCCAAGACATTAAGTACCACTGATCATTTCAAAGAAAGGTAATTTAAGAGCTAAAGCACCAGCTCTTCACATAGGAGTATAACTTCTGCAGGAGTAGCGTTGGAAGGTAACACATCCAATTCCCTAGCCTTGTTTCTTTACATCCTTCTCTCACCTCTCTCTGTCAAGAAGTTCTTCTCTTCAGACTACTAAAACATTATTTGTAGGAACTGGTACATTTTTTTCTTGAAAGTTCAATCAATTCTTTGAAGATGTGCATATCTAAAAATTGTACAAATCTTGTCAAGTAACAGATTTAGTCCATAATCTATGAAACTATCAACTATACCAGATTTTTTTAAGGAAACTCTACCTAAAGCAAGGAGTTTTCTGATCAAGCTATGCTACATAATCAGAACATGTTTCAGTCACTCTTCCTCTGCATACGAGAACTTTGATACCTCCTTATTCCGATGTCTTTATCCCCTTCTTTTTGTAACTGACACAAGAAAAATTGTTGATTTTCAAACAGACTCCCTCCTTGTAAGATGTGCATATCTAAAAATTGTACAAATCTTGTCAAGTAACAGATTTAGTCCATAATCTATGAAACTATCAACTATACCAGATTTTTTTAAGGAAACTCTACCTAAAGCAAGGAGTTTTCTGATCAAGCTATGCTACATAATCAGAACATGTTTCAGTCACTCTTCCTCTGAATACGAGAACTTTGATACCTCCTTATTCCAATGTCTTTATCCCCTTATTGTAATTGACACAAGAAAAATTGATTTTCAAACAGACTGCCTCCTTGTCTTATACCTCTTTTAAAAAGAATTATATTTCAAGACAGAGAAACCTGTACTTTTTAGGAGTTAAGAATATTTTCTTTTAAACACTAGATTTTTCTAAGATTCTCTTAGAAAAAGTTTCTGTCCACATACTTAATACAGGTCCAGTTAAAACAGGTGTTTTGCTGATGCTGTGCTATTATCATGATTTCAGGGGAAGGGGTAAAAAGAATGCATAAACCACTTCTAAAAGCTTTTTAAAAGTAGTAGAAAAGAGGAAAATAATAATGCCATTTGAAATCTAAAAAACATTTCTAAACACAAATGTACCTGAAACTTAAACCAAAGCAATTAGTTGTTGTCCAAGAATGAAAATGAAATATCAGGTAGTACAGTATTTATCTGAACACTGTAGATTTTTCATTTCAACTTAATAGCATGGAAGATTCAGATTTTAAGTGCTTGAACATTGTCTCACAAGAATTTTATGTGCCTGGGCATTGACAGTAGAGTAAACAACCCATTCCACCTCAGTTTCCCCATAGAGAGATGTCATTAGCTATGAAGATGAACATAGGGAGATCTAGTCAATGATAGCTAAAAAATTGAATCTCTCCCTTTCATTGGTAATATTATCTAAAGGGTAAGTAAGGGCAATATTATAACATTTTTCTCTCCCTGGAGATTTACATGAGCTTAGATGACTGAGTGTCTAAACTGAGATGACAAAGGAGCTGTAGATGTGAGACAATAGGCTGAGATAACTCCAGGCTGAGAAGGACACTCATCCACCCTTTTGAAAGGAAAATCCATTTGACACAAACTAACAAAACTCAAAAACGTAGTGGAAGCAGAGACCAGAACCTTAGGTCTGTTTGCTGCTTTTCATCTAGCTGTACACATCTCTTGTGTCCCAGTTCCACCATAGCTCTGTTTCAAATCTAATTCATCTGCAGCAGAGGAGCCAGCTCAGCTGCACACAGCTTTGATTACAAATCTGCAGCTATAAGCTCTATAATCAATAGGCTGTTTATTATGTAGCTGGTGAATGTTAGTGTCACCATCTCCTTCTCTGGACATCTTACATAGGACTCATATGTTCATCTGTCTAAATACAGATTATGAGAGTCTGTTCAGACAGGAATCTGTCTTCCAGAAGAGACACAACTGACAGGTGAGTGACAAGCTGATCACTCCTAGGCTAGTTAGAGATATGACTATGGGGCAAGCAGTTGCAGAAAACAGGTAACTGACACTACTAGAAGTTTTTACTATTATTTATAAAAACAGGTTAATTTTCTCTTTCAGCTATGTTTTAAAATACTTGTCACACCAGTTGTTGCCCTTCAGTCATGCCCAAAGACCACTGAATGTATGAAGTGCCATACTGGGTTAGGCTAATGGTCCAGCTAGCCTTATGTTCTGTCTCAAGAAGCAGCAAGATGGGTTGTTTAAGGAGAAAGTGCAAGGCTAGCCACTTCATACAATCCTTCTCTCTTCTGCTTTCCCAGTATCCATGATAGATGCATTAGGGATATTAGAAAGAACAGAATTCCCAGTAATTTTAGAATCCATTCATGGATCTATTTTCCTCTAACGAATTTATTGAACATCCTTCTACTGCCTGTTTCTACAACCTCCTTTGACAATAGGTTCCAAAGTTTCCCTGCCTGCTGAGAAAGAAGTACACTTTACCTGTTTCAAATCAACCTTATTCTTGTTCCATGGAGTGCCCTTACATGAGAGTTCAACTGAATAACAGTTCTCTACTTAACTTAAGAGAAATTCATGATTTTGTGGAACCAAATAATATTTACCTTCAGGCTTTTTTCCTCTACATTGGAAATTCCTAGCCTTTTGAGTCTTGCCTCTTAAGGGGCCCATCTCCTTAGCTATTTTTGTTGCCTTCTGTCTAATATCTTTAATTACAGTGCACCCTTCTTGAATTATGAAGAAAAGAAGCAATCACAGAACTGAGACTAATGGATGTCTTTTTGGTGACTGATTCTGAAAGGTTGGGATTTGAGCTATAGATAGGAGTAAATCCAGAAGACCTGCTCTTTCCCCATGGATCCTCAGCACCCAATTTACAAAACTTCCTCCAGAACAACCACAAATTTTTAATGGATAAGGCCTCTCCATTGCTATGAAAAAAATTTTCCTGTTATTTATACGAAAATAATTTGATTAACTCTTTCTCCCTCTGTATGTTTAAAGAACATACAGTAACTCAGACAATTAAATTTCTTTAGAAGTTCTTTAAGGCAGTAAACCAACTCTGACTCATTGTTGCACTGGCACAATTGAGACCAGGCCCAATTATTTCAAACCTTAAACAAATGCAAAACACATTTAGAGTTGGGTAGCCTGTCCTACCAATGAGCTCTGCAAAAATTATAGCTAAATGTTTCTGATTATATTAGCTTAGTATTTTAGTGAAGTCATTCAATGGGCAAGTCTACACACAGTGTTTCCTTTTAGGAAGCTAAAAGATTCTGTTTCCAATTCAAATCAGAAGGCTTCCAGTCTCTGCAGCACTGACTCCTACCACCTCTGTAGAGACTGTGTGTGCTTTATCTTTGTGTGATTTATTGTATGAACACCAAGCAACAGCTGACATTGAGACCCCAACACCATAAAACGTCCCATCAAGTCACATCTCTACATTTATGCATTGATTCAGAAAGTAGAACTGTCCCTTCAAATGGAAGGTGTTGTAGTTGTGAGTCCAAGTCAAGGCAAAAGTCAATATTAAGAGACCTTCAGGGAGCAAGAAGTTTGAGACAAATGGCTTCTATCCAGTATGTTTCTTCTCTCAAAATCTGGTAATCCACTTCTTCCCCAGTTTGTACTGCAGTGAAAAGTCTCTCAAAGTCCAAATTTCTCCATCTAATTTCTATTGTACTGTATACTAAAATGCTAATGCTCATCTATTCTTCTCTCAAAATCTGGTAATCCACTTCTTCCCCAGTTTGTACTGCAGTGAAAAGTCTCTCAAAGTAGCAAGGGTCCAAATTTCTCCATCTAATTTCTGTTGTACTGTATACTAAAATGCTAATGGTCATCTATTGCTTCTCTGTTGAGAGACTATTAAAGTTCTTCTATTTGACAATGAGCAAACTTACACCAAAGCAGCATCCTGATGGGACAATCTCTCTGCTTCCTTTCTCAGTTAGAAATCCCTAACTTGCAACTTCTGAAAAGGAAGAAAGGATTGTCTTAACCTAGACTGAGATAACCCGTGCTGATTAACCCACATTAAAGTCCTACTGGAGATTTTCAGGTGAACTATGTCAGCTAGTCAAGAAATAAGCCATGATTTTTATCTTCAATCATTTGAAACTCAGTGCAGTTATTTAAGGTACCTGAAATAAAATAAGCTTACTAAGGAAAGTTAAGTTTTAAATTGTTCATTAAAGAGTTTTGGTGAAAAAGTCATTTAAATAAATGTCAGATGATTCTATTACTTTGACTGTTAAAATATTTGGTTCACAGTTATGCATTATAGGGAAGTTAAGTTTGTAAGGAAAAACTTGAATTTTGCATATTCTAATTTTATTAACCCTGGAACTAGGAATAATACACTTTCTAGTAGCTAAGACTTACTTAAAGTTAGTTGGTTTAATTTTTTATTTTTTAAATTTCCATACTCTTTCTTTTTGATACTGGAAGTCTTCTCATACACTGTAGTAAACAGGAAACAGAACTTGGGAAAGCTGCAGATCAGTAAAGCTGATGCTAAAGTCTTCTTCCAATAAGAATTATCTCATGGATTGCAGGAGAAATATTTTGCTGCAGTTTGCTCAAGTTGAAAGAATCCTGATAAATCTCTAGTGAGTTTGAAAGTTACTTGACTTCCTCCCTGCTCCTCTGCCTGAATCCAGGACTGCGTAGTGTGGTGAGAGAAGCCCTGAAACTTGGTTGCCTGTCACCAAGCATGGTCATAGCCTGTCTCTGAGGGCATTCCAATCTCCTGACCTGGACGAGCCAGAAAACTGTTAAAGCTGAATATGCTAGATCCACCTGTAACCCATCCTATAGAGCAGCTTTCAGGAAAAGCAGTGAAGTGCTGGGGCTTAAACTCACAGCCCTGAATGAGGGCTGGCGTATGGGTGATGTCCACAACCAGGCAAGAAAGACCCTCCTGATTGGTTTTCACCCAGGGTCTGGCCAGCCTTGGGTGGGAACTGATGAGGAGATCACCACCAGGTGCCCCCACCTTCCACATTAACTTGGAGGTAGGGCAAGAAGCCACCACTATAAGAGCTGACTCTGCTTAGGGTTGACTGTTTGTGTAGTCTATATACTGTGTGGTCATTCTAGCTATCAGAATGGTTCCCTGTCTTTTTGTGTCAAATGGAGTTCCAGGGATGACAGGGCCAGAACATGAAGTTGTTTCTGAGTTCCTACTATACAACTGGGCTCATGGCCAGGCTGCTACCATTGCCCATGGCTTGGCTTCTTGCCTGGCTTGCTCCCTTCTTCATGTCCCCTGTGGTGGGTGAGTGCATTGACTTGTTCCTCCTTCTGGTTCTCTGGCACTTTGGGTCTCTGGTGTCTGATGGGGGAGCAGAGGGAGGACTTTGGCTGCTGGTCTGCCTGCTAATGTTGATATTCTATATCCCACAAACAGTCAGCAGAATAAGTGGAAAAAAGGTATTCAGCTTATGTTTGTGAATGTGATAAAGCCAAATGTGAGGAGAACAGAGTCTAATGGAATTAAATTTATCTGCCAAGCATTGCAATGAAGTGTTAGTAATCTTGGGTTAAAATCTTTATTTACTTGCTGTATCCAGATGACATGAATCCCATTTCTACTACCTGGCCAAATGGCTGACATAAGTACTTCTTAGAGTTGCTCTTGGGGAACATTAGAGAACAAGGTCTGTCTTTTATGTTATTTATTATCTATGCTGGCTGATCTTCAGTATTTTCATCATCTTCATAAGGATTATGTTTCCTTCCGGTGTCTTTCACCCTCCTTGGAGCCTCTTAAACATTTATGCCTGCACTCAACAGCAGAAACTGAAGATACTGTACGTGACTTCAAGCTAAATCCTAGAGTAATGTGTTACTAGGAAATAATGAAGTTCTGGTAGATCTGCCAATTTTACTTGCAAGGAGAACTATGGAAAATCTGTACTTGTAGCAGTCAACAGACAGATGTGCACAGTAACATGAAGTGTAAGACAAGTATTTAACAAATCATATAATTGCTTGCACTTTTGGCTTCTGTAGATTGTTATTGGCATGTCAGCATTAACACCCTTGAATTAAAGGGGAGACTGGTAGTCTTAGCTCATAGATACCATGCTTGTTTTCCCTCTACCATTCTAGAATTTCAAAAGAGAAATGATAAGGGGAAAAATGGAATTATCAGAGAAACCTGATTTCTAGTCTGTAGGTACTCAACACTTTTTCAAGATTATCCAATTGTTCTGAGGGCATGGATTTGGGTTGTCCATTAGTTATGTTTCTAAAAATATTTGGCATTATGCGTTATCTTATCCATGGGCAGCTCTGCAGGAGGTAGATCAGCATTTATGTTTTTTTCTTAAGAAATGGCTTTAAAAATATGTGGCTAACTTGGAGCTGTTAACCAGCCAATTAAGAAATACAATATGGGATTTGTCACCAGTGAATATGGCTATTACCTGAATATGATAAATTTTTCATCATGTTTATTGATTTATGAAACACACTTAACTCATCACAGTTGAACTCCAGCTTGTAATTTCTTGTTACACAACTGAATTTGGGGTCCCATTAAAATACTTAATGACAAAAGGTTGACATATTCTTTCAGTGAAACTCTTTACAACAAACACAATAGCATAACTGTTTCCCTTAGATCACCTAGTGACACCAGCTATTGCAAAACAAGACTTTGAAAATATAATTTATTTTTAGCTGATAACAAGAAGTCCAAAAGTCCCCTTGTAATTACCATGTTAATTAAAAAATATTTAACTTCATTGGAAATGAATATCGATCCACTAGAGAAAAAGGATTTTACTTTGTGATTTGGCTGCTCTCTGTACTCTAATGAGCAGAACCCTGTTCTACTCACAGATATAACTTCAGCCAAGTCCAGGACAGTTTGAGAACTGTGGGGTCACAGCCATCTCCCCCTCTTCTTCCATGCTGATTCATAAATTACTCCAGTCATTTTAGCTCTGATGTTCTGCATTCAATAGGAACCATCCAATTAACTTCAGTGGGATCATGTTACAACTTTGAAATTCAAGAGTTCAGTGTCTTCTTTGACAAATCATCATATAATAAAAAAATAATTTAAATTGTAATTTGATATGAAACAGGAAATGGACCACAATTTGATTTTTCCTAATTTTTCTTTTGGCAACATTTTTGTCACAGAAAAGGTAGCATTTTTGCCATATAATCTATCAGAAACTTAGCAAGGATGATCTGCTCCAGCCCTTCTCTGGAGATTAAATAATTATTTAAAAGGAGTTTAAATGTTTCAGGAGTACAAGTATTGTGAGACATTAAATAACCACTTGTAAATGTGTGCAAAAAAACTCATTAATGCCTATTCCATGTATTTAATGTAGAAAATATAAAAAAGTTTTGCACTAAAAAAATAATCCACACAGGTGTGATCACTGTAAGGAAGAAAAAATTAAAATATCAGGATCAGGCAACTTGCAATTTTAAATTCAGGTAACTTGTATTTTAGATCTAAATATATGGCTGATGATGAATGAAATAAAATGGCTTCAAGTAGTTTAGATTTTCAGGTAATTAATTTACATCAATGACAGAAAGCATTTTTTCAAGGTAGCCTGAAGTGTCTTCTACTTTTGCCCTTTAATGCCTTTGCTTTGTGGAGTCTATTTAAAGACAAGCATGTGGAAGTTGAATGAATATTGAATTAATATTTATTATCTTGCCTTTACTAGAAATTCTTTAACATTTATTTGCTCAGATTTTGATCTGTTCTACTCTTCCCCCATCTCTTCACTCTCAGAAGGTTGCATTACTTCAATCTCTTTCAAAAGCTGTCAGTTCATATTTTTGACTGCCTGGAAAAGACAATGCTTTGAAAAGCTTATATTGGTTTTATTTCATTATTTCAATTTGAAATATGGATTTTTGTTCATGGTTGTAGGTTTAGAAGGATTACTATCCAAGTTCTTGTTTCCATTACCTGGCAATGAAACTTGTTTTGATGTGAAACCAGTGTCCTGTAGTATCAACCCTTGAGAATATTTCTAAAGATTACACGGGTAGTTTTTCAATCTCAATCACTCTCCTTGCATAGCTCATTCTTTGTCATGAAGTACTATTCAAATATGAAGTTAAAATTTTATGTCATTTACAGAAAACAATTTAGGAACTCTTTTCTCAAAAGAAAATCTGTATTTGTACAAGAAAAAAAAAAAGCTGCTGTATCTTGTCTATTCCAGGTTTACAGAGTCCTGATTGTAGAAGTAAGGTTCTACTTTTCCATGAGATTGTCTCATTATAGAAACAACACAAATTAGTACAATAAGTTGTTTGTATTTTTGATAAGATAAAGACCTTTTCCTGAAGGTTTGTTTTGAGGGGAAAATATTTTGCAGTACTGACAACTTATTGTGAGTTGTTTGGTTGTTTTCCTTCATCTGAACCCAGCTGTAGGTTTTTATTTAGATTTATTGTAGAACCTAATTAACTCTCAGCTTCTTTGAAATAAGAAAATTGAGCTCAGGCTTATATCAGTATCAGCAACAAAACATTTGAAACTTGGAGTTTTCCTCCTCTTAGTCTATGAGCCGCCTTTTAACAAGCCATTTGACAACTGACATGAAGAATAGGGAGGAAATTAGTAAGATTATTTTAATATCTGCTTTTCTTGCATGTACATTGTGATCTATACTGGTACTGTGAGCAGCACAGAGGACAAAGAACACAATGTTAATGCACAATTTTCCTTGTGTGTGAAAACCATTTTTCCTCTAATGTCCATTAACATAGTGAAGAGCAATTGTTTTGCATTTTGGTGGAAATGCTTCCATGGGTAGGCACATTTTCTAAAATGATTTGGGTACTGTTCTTGAATACTAATATACAAGATCTGGAATCTCTAACTTTGTGATGGTTAGAAGTAATTTCCATGAAGAAATACTGTTGTGGACACAACTTTTGAAAGAAAAACAACAACAAAACCTCTGAGAAAGTCTTGTGGTTTCTCAAAACCCAAAGAACCAAAATGTATATGATACCTGCTTTTTTTTTTTAATCAGCTGCACTATGGTATTTACTCAACATGTCTTTCTAGCATGACATATTAAAAGTCCAACTTATTTTCTATACAGACTGAAAAGCTGCTTAAACTGGATTCGGTCTAATTTATCTCCAATTAAAATAGAATGCAAATAGCCAAAAGTTCCTAAGCAATGTAAACAGCAACAGTAAGGGTACTATTAAAGAGTATCTGGCTGTAATTTTAGCTTTTAAAACTGTTTTTAATTTCCCCCCACATACCATTGACAAAAAAGAAAGTTTCTCTTTGGGGATAAATGAACAACAATGTAATGGAAATACAAGAAGGTATCTTTTAATATCTTATATTTTTAGCTTCATTCCTTAAATCAAGACAACTGCTGCCTAGTAGTTCATCACCTCAGTTTTCCCTTTAGTTACTTCATGTAATAACTTTCTTACTTGAAAACCTAAGAAGAAATGAAGCTTTTTGTAACTTCCTTACAAGTGTAAATGACCACAGGATGCTTTTTCGTCTTGCAGACTCTTCAGCTCTCCTTCAGAGGAAGAGGTGATCCCACTATTTCCCACCTGAAAGCTTCTCAGTCTTATTTCATAAGGGCTAAATGACAGAAGTTTTCAAGTTCAGTTAGAGTAGAGAGGAAAAAAAGTGACGTTTCTGATATTTTATACTCTCTTGAATGCGCACAGGGTACACTTGAACATTTCACTATTATGTTGACAATATTCAAAGATAACTTAGACATATTTCTAACAAGAAGGATGCTTATGTACTGCTTGAATTTTACAGTTTTGGCAGTCTGTGTCATCAGGCTTGGAACTGGATTCTTGAAAACCTTCAGAGAAATTAGTCTTGCAGCATGTGGACTGATGAGCTCCCCTGTGAAGCTCAGTGAGGCATACTGCTTGAGTGGCACATGACTGCCAACAAAACTCTCTGATGTTTGAAGAGAATTTGACTGATGACAGGTAAAGTTAAAACCAAGGGTTTGTTTCAAAGATCATTTCACTTCGTGACCCTGATTTTTTTATACACTTCCGGATTATCTGGTCTTGGAAAATAAGTTCTTTGCAGCAGTGATACAATCTTTTCAATGTGCTCAACAAAACACTTAGGATGTAGGTCAAATAACTACAAATGCCATATTACAATCCTGCCTTCCATGTTCTGGACTGCAATCCCACTCACTGGCCACATGCACCAATTTTGTAAATTCAGTATTATGTTTAAATCCCAGTGACATTACTCGAGTTATTCAAACATAAATCTTTCTAGGATGGAGGCCCAAGGCTATGCAGTCCCAAGACAGGAAAGCTTTTTAGCTTGTCTTCTACAGGGCCAAGCACACTGTCAGACATAACAAATAAGGCTTTGGAAATATCATTATCTGAATCACTGGTCTATTTTTACGAAAATACCAAGTTCACTAGCGGTTGAAACATTATTCCAGACTAGATCAATCTTGAGTTCATATTTCAGTGTTACATATCATAGCCAAAAACGACATAATTCATCCAGTGGATCCCTATTTACAATTAACAACAGCATAGTCAAGAAAATAAAGATTTTATAATTTTCTTCCCATGAACATAGTAAACGTAGCATTAGAACAGAAAAGTTCTACTGAATTTCAAATATTTCCTTTCTTTTTATAAAGGCTATAATATGTTTTGACCTCCTAATTTACATCAATAATACCACTCTATTCAGTTGCATGTAGTACTTGGAGTTCCTTACTACACACAGTCTTGACTCATGTTTCCATGCATGGATTATCCCTAGAGCAACACCTGAGATCAGACTGGTAGCAGCACCCTTTCCAGACCAGGGATTGCTGGAAAACCCTGTAGGTTTCTGTCTCTTCAGTGTTTCTCTTGGATTAAAATAAATTCTGCCTGGAGATTGATATAGTATCACGTGTTGTTGAAGGTTGCTACTCCTTTCCTGCAAGACAGGATCTGCTACAACCAGTCACCAGCAGCTGTTTGTTACACTTTTTCTGAGAAACCTCAAATGGTGGAGACTCTGCTCCCCCTCTGAGGAATATGCTTTTCAGTCTTTACCATGAGAGAGTGTTGCTTTCTGTCTAATCTGACTCTTTCTTGTAATTACATGCTAGTAATTCTATTTTTACACTTTGTTTTTTTTCCCCTTTTCCTGTCATGTCAAACCTTTGAAATTTTTTATCTAGATCAAGGCTTCAGCAGCAAAAAATAAGGTGGTTAAATCCAACTGTGTTCAACTCTTTGGAGTCTTGACATCACAAATCAAAAATGTTTTCTCCCCCATCCCTTGGTTTAGTTAATTGGGCAGAGCTGAAAATATGGTTATAAAGGCTTAATCTGCTCCAGTCTCTTATCACAGTAACCACTGATTTTCCTTATCTGTACTTAATTTCTAGAAACCTTTTGAAATCCAACTATTACCAGTTTTATTCTTCTATAAAATTACCCTGAATTACATAAACTTTTTCATCCTACTCTGGCTACAGGTACCAGATGGACATTTCTCTGGAGTACTTTGTTTTTTGGTGTTCCTGCTCTTCAGCTACCTGCCAACTAACCCCTTGTTAACAGACGTTTAGTCAAGGAAAATCCAATGGGAAATAAAAGAAAGGGAGAAAGGAGATGTGCTTTGTGCTGTGAATCTGGAGCCAAAACAACCAAATCTTCAGTGGTGTGAAATAAAAAAAAAACAACAAAAGAAAAAGGCCTGACATTACAGTAGTTGTAATTTTGTCAACTCATTCCTCTTTCTGATAGGAAAAGTTATGCAGAGAAGCACCATGTGCAATTTCTTTTCCTGTCCTGGGAGCCATTCTGCAATTCTTCCTATAGATCACCTGTCTCCTGCTTTCCATCTCCTGAATTGAGAGCTGGCAGCCCAGCATCTCTCTCACACACCATCTGAAAAGCACTGCACAGCTGAGGTGGAGGTAGTTGGTTGTCATGAAAGAAAAGATCAGTTCAACATTTGGGGATTGTTCAGGTACACACTTTGATTCACTCTTTCTTTCAGGATTGGTCTACTCCTGATTATATTCCTGATGCAAGTATCCCTGCAACTCTTCACCAATTTCTATTACATACTTCTCTCTCTTCATTTCCCATTGCCTTTATTCTAGCCAAAACCTACTGTTTAATTGCTGCTTCTGAGACCTGGTGGTTGTTGATTTTTTTTTTTAACCTTCTTTCCTCATAGTCCAAACAGTGTCAGGCTTAGATGGTAACACTGACCATGAAGCAGAATGGGAGTGAACCTTGCTCACCAAAACTCCCCACTCTCAGGCATGAGCTGCTACCTTCTTGTGCAAGCTCCTTCCCATTTCTTGTGAACTGGTGAACTTCCTTGATTCTGCTTTTAAATACGCTTGTTAATGGAATTATGGTGATAGTAAAAACTGTAAAACAAATACAAAATACAGCCCTGTTGGATGTACATTAAAAAAAGACAAGGAGAATACAAAGCACACTGGAGGCTTCAGAGAAGTGACTTAGTTAACAGGACTGAGGCAGCATGAGCTAAGACAACACTGTTATGAACAGTCTGAAAGTTTCTAAGCTTTTTGAACCAGTTTGAAGAGAAAAGTTATACCAGCTTTTATTTCATAACAATGTTTTGCTGTTAGTATGCAATCAACAACAAAAAAATATCATGTTTAAGGATCTAGGAAGACTTAGCAAGCAGAAGGTCTCTTAGCAACAAAACCCTGTAACTAATGTGAAGCAGCTGTAGTAATTTTAGAAAATGGCTCAAACTGTTGAAAAGCCATTAGGAAGCTGATATATGGAGAATAAAAAGAACCACTCAACTTTAAAAAGATTTCCCAATATGGAGTATTATGTTATTTTATAACCAAATCTCAGTCATCCAAAGTTTACATGCCACAAAATGCTACTTATGAGCATGTGGCTGGACTTTCTACAAGTAGCTGGAATTCTTTCACATACCTGAAATTCCATGAAAAAAAAATTGCCAATGGCCAAGTACATATTCTTCTGTGGTAAAGGTGTTTTTACTGTATTTCAGTGAAGCTGATGCCACTTTATGGTTTGATTAATTATATGCACTTGGAATGGGATCCTAAATAGTTAGGATAAATTTCTTTAATCCTGTAACTCTCAGTCTCTAGCAGAAATAATGAAAGCCTCTTGCTTTTGATAAGCTTTTCATATGACTGGCTGTCAGACATTAGCTAACAGGCTTTAGCTTCTTTGACTGTTTCTTTAATTGGAAATATCCAGTAACTTGAAGAATGTCATATTCTAAAAACAGAGTCTGGAGTTAAAACAACGGTCAGGAACAACAAATTTTGTTGGTTTACTCTTCATGCTGCTACCAATTAATATGTTACTAATGATTTTTACTATTCATATTTATTGTTGTACCAGGGTCTCAAGATAGCCTAAAGCCTTGGGCAAGCAAAAACTGGTCTTGGTTAGTAAGCATGTCATTCAACTTCAACTAGATTCAAGGAGACTTAAATGCTTTTTTTGAATAAAAGCCAAAGGTTGGAAAAACAAAGGTATTAATTAAACAATCAGAATCAACAATACAAACTGGTTTGGTTGGCCTTCCAGATATTCAGTAGTCCTAGATAAGTGTGAACAGAGCTACACAATTAGTGTGTGCAATGTGAAAAAATGCTCTGTACAACCTGGGCACATCAGACTTGATGTTTTTCAGTCTACACTTGCCATCAGGTCTCACTGCACAAGAGCTGTATTCGGCCCTGTGCATTTGTCAGACAGTTCCATTCCCATTTGATTAAGTTAAAAATAATTGAACTTGGAGATTTGATCACAGCTAAACCTGCTCAAAGGATTGCTAGCCACCTCTATTGCTAGTAAAGCTTTATCTACTTCCTATCAGAGACAACTAAAGGGTTGTTTTTTTGGACAAGCTACCTTATAGGGGATGAGGCAAGATACATTCCACGTTATTATAGTCACTAGAAAAGCACATATCTAGTAAGATTCAGAGAACTTAAGTTTTGAGGGAAATAATTAAAAAATCCTCAGCAACCCAAATTTAGGATAATCAGATGGAAAAAAAAAAAGCATGTAAACAGGGCTTCTAGCTCTGATAGCCACAAAGGAGCCCAAAGGTTATTGCTACTTAAAAAAAAGCAAAAGTAAAAAAGCTTTCACAAACAAGTATATTCTTGACAGCTCAGTAAGGTTTTGTCTGTTTTTTATAGTATTGCCCAATAAACGACAAAGAAAGCTCCACTTTTTTTAGTATCACGTTCATATCTGCCTTTTTAGGTTCTCTGTTTTATAGTGACTGATGTTAAACTGAGGATGGGCTGTTTATTGCAAAACAAGTGATAGAACACAGCACAGAAAGACTACCAATATTTCAAAATCTGGTGGTCTGGGCAACTTCTAAGTGAACTGTTTCATAGGGTCTCTTCCATCTGTTGGTTTAGAGGAGCTTAGTCACTTGAAACAAATGAATCAAGATTACTGGGCAAATAAAACCAAATCTAGTGAAAGTTATGGGATTGTACAGAAATTTTGATACCTAGTGCCTTTGACTCAAAGTTGGAAAGAAATTGATAACACTGGCAAAACTTCAATTTTGGCTCTAAGTCAGCTTAGAAACCAAATGAGGTCAAGTAAAGAAACATTTTTTCAGGAATGTTTGTAGAACTCAAACTAACAGAATTAATTTATGTGAAGTAAGGTGTCTTCAAGCCCATTTTTTCATGTAGTTAATTACTTTTTAAAAAGTCATACCTATTTTATAACCTGAGTATTGTAAAATATGCAGCAACAATTGTCAGGCCTAAATCATTGTAATAAAAAGCAATTGATTATATAGAGGACACATTTTGTGATAAAATCTTCTGCAATGATGAACTGAATATTTCTGTTAACAAAATACAGGAAATAATCATCTGTGATGAGAAGGCAGGAAAGAGGGATAGTTTATGTTCAGCTGCTATTTTGTTTGGAAGTTAATTCCACTTTCCAAATTTACTATCAAGAGAAAATTGGTAATTAAACTCAACAGCACCTCAGTGTTATTTGGTGTAGTTGATAAGGTTTTATTCACAATAAAACCAGTTAATTTTTTTTTAATAACCTGCTGTATCTGCAATTGCTCATCATAGAAATAGAATTTTTCTTTCTTTGTTGACAATGTACTAAAGCTACTGCTCAGAATCAAATGTCCCTGCAGTCATCTTTCCAACCAAGCTTCCTGGAATATGTACCTTTTCTTATCACTACCTTTTTTAGCCTGTATTTTTTGCCACCTAATTTCCATTTCTCTCATCCATCTCCTACTTCCTTTAAAACCATTCAATCTAATTTTTTTTGGGGTGCTTCCTCAAAATCTTTGTTCATTCTACCATCTTTTGCTCTTTCTCCTTCATTATCACATCACGGATTTTGCTTGTGCTTTGTGCTTGTGTCAGTTTTTCTTACCCTGAGTTTAGTAATCTAATTTTTTTCTTTTATTAATATAATATCACGAGGTACAAGAACTGCCACGTGTTAAATCCAAGTCAGCATCCACATTATTTGAAAAGTCAGGCTCTTTGGAACATATTCAGCAGAACACTTAAGAGTCTTCAAGAACACAATCTGCAAGTGCCTTGGAGCCCACTTCTGTGATATGAAATACTAAATCATGGTAACCAGTACTTAAGCTGATATCCTTTCACAGACAGCAAACCATCACAGGATGAAACTGTTGTACTTGGCTGCTAAATAGCTAACTCTTGGAGTACTGTAATTTGAGAGTAATAATAGAATAAGAGGTCTCTTTCAGTACTCCTGAGTGATGTATTAACTTGAAGTTGTGCCATGGGCCTCACCACATGCTTTGGAAATGTATCCAGAACAGTCTTGTTGAGAACCAGTACTGTGTTTATATAATAGTAATGAATTATTTATCAATACTAGTATGCAAGATCACCAGCCCAATGAGTCCTTATTCATCCATGGATTCAAACTTAGGATTTTTATGTATCTACATCCTTATGATCTATTAGGGGTCTTATTCTCTGTGATATGGTTCTTCTGCATTAATCTACTATTTCATGTTACATTCTGTCTCTAGGTGTCTGATTTGAGAGGCCAGTCTCATTATACTCAGTGAACAGACTTAACAGAGTTAAGGAACTTCCCAAATTTACCTGTGGACCAAAGTATTAGTGCTCCTGTTTTGAATGACTATCTGGCAGGAAACCTATGCCCATCTATAAACAAAAATGCGTGTTATTAGGCATCATTAGTCACTATATCAACCTTGATCTTTATTCTGGTCTTGTACCTATATGTTATGCAAAATATTCAGAAGATCTCAGTGATATTTACTTTTCATGTATCTGAAAGACCTTATTACATGCCTGACTTACCTCTATGCACAGGAGATCTGGACCTTTTTTCCTAACATCTGGGTGGAGAATGGATTGAACCTCCTTGACACCATCTTAATGTTTAAACCAATTCCTCAATTTTGACCACTCAGTGTGAAACTTTCAAGATGGCTTTTTTTTAACCAAAACTATGAAATATCATGACAAGGAGTACTTTAATGAATTTATCCAGCTGACTTTCAACTCTGTTTTAATATGCTACTGATATGTCTTAATTTGTAGATGGAGAAAATTATGAGACCTATAAGTCAAATGGGAGAGAGGATAAGCACTTGAAACTGACAGTTTGATTAATGTGAATTAGAACAAGTCTAGTTTAGTACTTCATTAGTTCATGTCAGCAATGATAAAAACCAACATTAATGATGATACTAAAATGCTGAGCTTTTAAATTTCCAACTCAAGGATTCTTGTCCATGCTGCAAAACAGCTTTGCTGATCTTCAAACACCAGCTGTAGCTTTAGACAAAGAGGCAATGTGAAAGACTAAAACTGGAAAGAATGAAGAATGTTTAGCTTGGATGGATATATAGAGGTTGAAGAGGTTTTCAGAAACATTGATGATACTATCAGTCTTTAATGGAAAAAAAAAAAAAATCAGTTTTGGTAATCTGGTACCAGATATGTGCTATAATTCTATATCTGGGCTTTGAAAAAGAATGAACTCCCTCTATGTCTGCTGTGGGAATTATCTCAAGGTCTGAAAGAAAAAGTTTAACATGTAAGAGTCTTGGTCTGAAGTCCATAGTTCCTGTGGAGAGAAAAAGCCTGTTGCCAGATCCTGAGGGCTTCATATACAAGGAGATGCATAAGAAGCAATCAATCACCTAATTGCAGCTTAGATTATGAAGCAGTCTGTGTCAAGACTAATGGTCTGAAATGGATCTGCTGGCACAGTGGCAACCATTACAAAATAATGTGTAGGAGGTAGAAGCTCCTTTATTGCTTTCACATATTAAGATACATAGGGTGACAGTCTGAGAATTCAAGCTGATTTATAAAGAAATTCAAATCTAGACTATTAGTCTAGCAGGATGATAAGGGTGTGGAAAACAATGGCAAACTATAAAAGAGAGAAGTGCATGTGAGGATTACTATGGCAGGAGTTGGATTTCCATGTTGACAGTGTCAGTGTTCATCTTTTCATCTGAATGTTAGTGATTTAAATGCAGATATTGATCAAGAGAGAGCTCACAAAGGTTTAAATGAGAAGAAGAAATGTCCCACACAAATTGTATTGGAAAGCAGTTAAGCATGTTATGTTCCTTGGGGGAAGAGAGCTCCCAATATGAAACAAGTACTATAATTTCTTGATTTGCATCTTCTAGAACCCTTCCTTCTGAGGACACCTTGTCAATCTCCACAAAGTCCCACCACTGACACTTAGTCATTGATGAGAGTGACCAAATTTGAACTTTCATTTCCTAAGGAGATATATTAATAAAGATTTGTCCTTTTTGGCCAGGACTCAGTTCCTGTAATTAGCTCTACAGGGTTCTGCTCAAGCCACTGATTCTCTGGGGGGGTCACAGAGATGTCACCTGTATGACTGTCCTAGTAAGAACTGATACAATATTATACAAAAGTCTAGAGCCTGAGAGAATAGTGTATACATGTATGTGGATAGCTTTCAGCTATGGAAGCTGAAATCAGCACAAATTTGCATGTTTATCTCCAATTTCTCATGTCATCGCTCTTCAGACTGTCGAAGTGAAATGTAAGTAAAGTGAATATGAACAAGAGAATAATTGGTGTATAAAAAGATCTAATCCCGTTGACATCTAAGTGATAACATCTTGATTTCAATGGGCTGATCTTGAATTCTGTTCTGATGATAAGGTCATCTGTTCTTGAAGAAGACTTCAGCTCAAAATCTGAAGACCTAAGTTTTAGAGTTTGTGGACATTTCTGCTTGCAGGACACATTTTTTTTCTTTTTCCCCCAAAACTCTTTTCCTTGTGTGCCACTGTACTAATTAAAGCAAATTCATTTTATATATGGAGTAATTTTGGAGTGGGGTGTGTGTAGATTGTGTTAGTGTGGTTTTTTATTTTTATTTTTTTTTTTAAAAAATCAGGCACTATTACGTTACTTGGTATAAAAAAACCCCAAAGGCTTTTATTCTGGGAACCAACTTCACTATGCTTAGAGATATATAAAGGGACAGCCTCAGGCTTTTATGATGTAGAAGTAAGAATTAATAGCAAAGTGGTATGTTGTACTTTGTCTAAAAAAGCTTATTTAATTTTATGGCATAGGGTATGCATCTGTTTTCTTTTTTCCACTGATATTTTGCAAAGGTTTGGGTCACTTATATAACACAAAAAAAAGACTTTAAAAACATGTAAACAGCTATTGTGGAAAAAGAATAATGAATTTCTTCATGTTGTCCAGTAAGTATCCTGTATGTTGTTTGGAGATCCTTCATCACAGAGGGTGGTCTACTTGTAATGTACTAAAAAAGGATAGTGTACAAAAATCAAATTATTATTTGACCCCACATCATTATATGCCACATAACTAATTAAAGCACATTTTAACAATGCACTCCTAATGTGCCGTCTGTTACTTGCATGAGTCATCTTTCACAAAGAATAAGTGATTTGTATTAAATGAGAATTGCTAGGGATGTTTTTGGGGCTAGCAATTGCTGTCATTGCTATGTTAAATCACAGGCCCAAGCCTGGGACAGAAAGAGACAGGCTTATCGTGAGCCAGGAAAACAGCACCACAGGACTGATAGCTCTGACTTAGGGCCTTGTTTAAAAAGTTATGACTCAGTGCAAGCAGCCAAGGATCCTTAGCCTTCCTCAGTTCACTCCAAAGCAGCCATTAAGAGCCCTAATGTTCAGGTTGCGTGCCTCACTCTGATTATTTTGGGGAAGTTGATCACAGCGAGCCTTTTTTTTCCTAATAAGCATTCATCTTCATTTACCGGATGAAGGGAGCTCTCAGTGAAAGCTCTATACATGGGGCAGGATAATGGTAATTTCTGCCAAGCTCTCTAACTGTATGGATGCATGGACTGTGAGCTTCTCTTTTCTTTCTTTGAGTTGTAAACTAAAAAGCAGATTTCATAATAGCTCGCCCAGATACAAGCAGATTATATCTATGGATAATAATTTGTAAGGGATGGCGAGATTTGGTCTAAATCTGCAATTAGTGCTGCTAAAACTCTATCATACAAGTAGATAGGCTATATGAGAATGTCATGCAGCAATACTAAAGCTTTAAGAACTGCAGAAGATTAATTTCTTTTTTTATTGGCACTCTTTTCCACACTGCCTCATTCTTACAGCCAGATTTCTTTAGCAGCATGCATTTAATTTGACGAAACATGCAGGGAGAACACACATTTAACACACTGCAAAAGTTACCTTAGATAACTTATATATGCTTAAGAACGTTACAGTTTAATACTCTAGGAGTGCTAGTGCTCCTTGGAAATTGTGAGAATGAGTTTTATTTTCCTCATTTGCCATGAAGTCTTGATTTTCAATTCAACAGTATTGTGAGAGATTAAAAACTTACCATTCTAGGTCTGAGTGTGGATATCTGAACATTAAGCCAGCCTCATTTTGAGGAAAAGAAACAATAGATGATGAGAAAAAAATTCCGTTTTTCAACTCCATTTTTTCTGAAGTTATTCAATCCCATCAGCCTAAAAGGAATGTTTCAGTAGACAGATGGCAAATACAGCAGTCAGAGGTACAAGGCCAACATTTTGAGTACACCCTTTAGCATGCATCAGATAAGCTGATTTGTATTTGTGTGAGTGTATGTAGTTGTTCTAAAGTCAATGCAAGTGGATTGTCAAAGAGATTATAACATTAAACACATAGAATTTGGCTTATTTGAGTTGGCAGTGCTAGGTTGGTGGTTTGACTTGGTGATCAGAAAGGTCTCTCCCAGTCAAAATGATTCTATGATTGCAACACTAAAATTGGAAATTTCTCTAACTGTCCCTCAAGAGTATGAGTCACCAAATGTTTCATACACATTAAACAACAGGATATGTCAGAAGATGGTACTGTTTGAAGGACAAAAATATGAGACATTAGGTACATTGGCATCTGCCAGCCTGATTGTGACTCTATTAAAAAGGTTAATGATACAAATGATGATCCAGTTTGTCATGAGGTCCTGATGACTCTACAATTAAAGTTCATTTAGATTTCTAGCAAGTCATTTACTAATACAAAATGTCTTCTGCTCAGTAGAATGTAAACTCCTGAGTGCTTTCTTATAGGGATTAAAAATTTATATTGACATGCAAAAGAATGCAAAGAGGATCTAATGTTCTCCTCTCTTATTACCTATCTGCTAAAAATGATTTTTCTCTTCCCTGTCTGTGGCATAGTTTTCGTATGCTCTTTTTACAATAGGAGGAGATATAATTTGATGTCTTGTGAAAGTTGTCTATGAAGAATATAATTTTATCATTAAAAAATAAAAAAAGGAAGACAAGGATCTTGCTAATTTTGACTAGCTCAAATACTTAAATTCTAAGCTCCTCTGTCAACTTGTCCTCCTTTTGCCCATGGTCATAGTTCTTATTTTGCATTTCTCTTCCTATTTCTAGTACAAATCTTTAATTTTTGGCTTTTCTGTGGAGGTGTGCATACTGATACTGTATGCTGAATCAGGGGGATATTTCAGTGTAACTCTCCAGAATCTCCCCCCAGGCTGAGCTCTGTCTGGCTCTGCAAGGTGATCTCAGTCCACAGGGTGAACTTGATCTCGTTCAGCTAAAACAAATTTGGGAAGATGTGGTAGCTCCAAGTGTATAGTCAGGGAAGCTGAGCAGCCCTGAGCCCATCTAAAGTAATAGAAAATTCTGGAATGCCTGTATTACTTGCACCAAACTCTCAGTAGCAAATCTTGTTCTCTACAGATCTGCTCCATTAGTGCTGTGCTACTTTCTAAATTACTCCACAGTAATCTCATAAAAGGGGACTCTAACTACTCTCTAGATATTATCTCCTAAATCCTTGTCTGCTCTCTCTCTGCTCAGCACTAGAATCTAAATTTGTCCAATGAAACAGAGAACAGGACTGGTGTTTAATGCAGTCTTGTAGTTTTCACAGACTTCCCTCCTGCCAACATCTTTTCCTTGGTATTAAAGAAAAATGTGGAATGGGCTGCAAGTGTACAGTTTGAAGACATCACATTCTTTCTGCTCTGTGATGAGTTTTAGTATTTGTTACTGGTTATCAGATAAGTCCATATTGGCTAACTGCAAAAGCAGAGGAAAAAACCCTCACCCAGTGCTGATGATAAAGGAAGTTTGTGCCCTGTGCTATTGTGTACCCAATTGCTGTTGGTGTTTTTCCTTTAGCCACATGGAAGTGCAGTAGAGCAGAATCTATTTTTGTAGGTGCAGGTGATGGCAGAGTTTATGCTAACAGGATGTAAACATAAGCAAGGAATTCTAAAATAAATTTGTAGTATTTTTTTGCTTGCAGTTCTCTATATGTGTTTTGACTTATTCAGTATTTTTTTTCCACTGCATCTTTCAGAAAGTCACAAGATTGAGGTGCAAAGCTGATATGAACTTGTTGGAAAAATGAATGTGAACTTCTGGCAACAAGCCACAATGTCATACTTCAGTAAAAACTGAGGAGAGAGAACAAAAAAGATCTTCTCATTAATTTTACAAAGATCCCTTTAGGAGGAGTCAGCAATGGATAACAGAAAAAACATACAGCAATAACACTCAGAGAACAATAACATCTATAAAAGTTATGTAGACTGATAGAAATTAAATGCTTCAGGTCAGTGTTTGCCAAGAAACAAGACCTGAAATCATGGTCACTTTTAAACTGGATACTAAGTAGTTTGGATGAATTGGACAATGTGGCTTTGAATGATCTAGAGTTAAAATCCTTACTCGCTGATAACATTCTACAAGTGTCAGATATGCTTAAATAAATGATGGTACTCTTAATTGCATTGGGTATCTATCAATTCAGACTCATAAATGCCAAGGTGGAAAACTGGTGAATCTTGGTAAAGTAATGAACAGTTACAGTGTTGAAATGTACGCATGGCAATGCTGTGAGCAAATTCTTACACCCATTTAGCAGCATCAAGTGCCAATGATTCCTCATGAACTGTGAGAAGCTGCATTAGAGAAGGCTCGGTGAATGAAGTGCTGGGGTTTAAACCCTCAGCCCTGAATGAGGGATTGTCATGTGGCTGATGTCCACAACCAGGCAGCAGAGACCCTCCTGATTGGTTTTCATCCAGGGTCTGGCCAACCTTGGGTGGGGACTGCTTAGGAGATCACCACCAGGTGCCCCCAACTTTCACATTAATTTGGAGGTGGGGCAACAAGCCACCTCCATGAGAGCTGACTCTGCTTTCAGTGGGGTTGGGAGGTCTGTTTATGCAGTGCTTGTGCTGTGTGAGGATTTTGGCTATTGGTAGGGCTTCCTGGCTCTTCACAGCAAGTGGAGTTCCAGGATGGCAGAGCAAGATCATGAGTTTTCTCTGGGAGACTTCTACATAGTTGGACTGATTACCTGGGTCCTTCCCTCTCCCATGTCTTGCTCCTCTCTTTACATCCTGCACTGTGAGTGAATGCATTAATTTATTCCTCCCTTCAGTGGTCTGGCACTTTGTATTGTTTGTGCGTGCCTGTTAATAATAATAATATCCTTCTATATTGAGCAAGTAGTCAGCAGAAGAGGGAAGAAAAGAAAGAAACTTTCTGAAAGATGAAAAATGCAAAATTGAATTATTTGGGCCAATACAATGGGAACAAGATTTAAAAGTCAGTGTACAGGGCTGGTTACTCCTGAAAAGGATATAATGGTGAGATGCCACTGAAAACAGAGAAGACAGAACACAAACCAAAAGCATACATAAGCACAGTCAAGTTTGAAGCATGAATCAACCACTAATTAGACTGAGTTTATAATAAAGTACTTTCTCTGAGTTGTTCATAATGGAAGAAATTGACATTGATGGAAACAAGTCATAAGGTACTCCAAAGATCTGCCAGAGTGCCCTGAGATTAAAAGGCATAATTAATTTAGTAGATGAGTTGATGTGTATTTGAAATTCTGTAAGAAGATAATCTTGGTTTTTGCTGGTTTTTACTTTTTGAGGGAAGTAATGGGTACAGGGCACTACAAATAAGCAGATTCTAGGATATGCCAGCTATAAGCAATTGCTATACTGCAGACACTTATGCAACTTTTCTCAGTAAGATGCTGATGGACAGACTTCTTACATTTTGGGTCACAGTCATGATGGAAATACATTCTAGAGTAATGTGGGTGTTTTAGGCTTCAGCTTGCTCGCTGTCCCTCTTCCTGAATTTTTGTCATGCCTGGTTTCTTCCCTTGCTTTCCTGTGAAACTGTTGTTGTTCACATCAACCACGTTATGAATTGCTTGGACAGTCTTTGAAATGTGGCAGAACTGGTCTCCTTTGGAGCACAGACCACAGAATAACTCTAAGCAGGTTCTGATATCAGGCACCTAAAGATCTTACTGCTGAAGTTCACAGACATAGCATCAGAATGTTTAGCAAAATGAGGTTGTCTTTCACATGAGTAGAGGAGACATGGATATATGCAAGGTTAGGGGACCTCCCTGGGGGTTTCTGTTTTAACCTGTTCTGATAGCAATGCAGAAAAGAAATAAGCTACACAGTGTATATAACAGATGTTTAATTGCATCTGGGGAAACATTCATTATGGGTATCATTCACACCATATTTTACCTGTTCCTCTGGTGTACACCTGTATGTTAGTAATGCACGTGGTGGTAATGTGAGAAACTCTCACTACCAGCCTTTTAAATTTTACTATGCCCTCTTTTTAAAAATGTGCTAAATTAGATACAGAAACAAAGAAACACACCTAAATAAACAAAGGAACTTAAGGAACTTGAGCAATGCCACCCTGCCTGAAAGAGGAGGTGGAAATGTAAGTTTAAGGGCTATTAAAGCACTGCAAAATTTTTCAGTGTGTCATAATTACAGGAACACCTGTGTCAAATAAATTAGGACTAATCCATTGGGGGTGTTCTTTACAGTCCACTTCAGCCCCAGAATGGCTTGACCCTATCCTGTATTTCTGAACCAAAAAAGAATAAATTACAAGGAAAAAGCTTACCACTTCAGATGGTGGTTGTCAAGGTAATCCATTGCTTTGTAACAGACTACAAAGAAAGCAGGCAAGGAATACATCTAATGAAATGACTCCGTGGGCCTTAAAGAGGAAATGCAGTATGTATATGTTTGGCTAGTGTGTGAAGTTTGATAAAGGGCCTGTCTTTCATTGCTATTTAATTTAAACAGTAATGAAGGCAGCACTCATGTACAACTAAAGAAAAGTTTGTGTATGAGATCTATTTTCTGAAAATTGTTCTAATACTTGATTAAGTTTCTTGCTTTCTGAAGACTGAGGAGACATTCTGGTCAAGCAATATGTCTGTAGCTTTAAGGCAAAGTCTACAGGAAGATCTTTTTCCCTTTGCTCCTTAGAAGGCCAAACGAACCCGTAGACATAAACTATCCCAGAAAGTAATGAAAGTTGAGTGTTTTCTACTAATGTGCTTCATATACTAGTCCCACCAGCAGAACATTGTAAACTCCAGTTTTCTTGCCAACTATTAGATGATACTTCTCTCCTGGATTACTTTACCTTCATTTTATCCATGGTGGCAGTGGAGCAGACTTCCTTTGGACCTAAAAGAGAGTCAGAGAAGGGTCAGAAACTGTTCTTCACTCCTCACAGTTCTGCTAAAGATGCTGTGTTTTCTACTTTAGAAAAGCAATGGTTAGCTAAAAGAACAGACAATCACCCCTGGACATTTTTCCTCTGGAAAGGCTTTCTGCCAAGAAGTTTTCACTGTTGCAGTGATAATTTTTCAAGGGCATAAAGTTTGCCTTAATTAAAGGATTAACAACAGTTTAAAAGTAAAAAAAACAAATCTCAGTGATATATAGTTGATAAAATATAAAACTGTAAAATATACAGTTAATCTGTGTATTAACTGTACTCTAATATCCCACTGTAATATGTAATAACAGCTTCAACAACTATAGAACTAATACAATAACTACCATCCTAACACATATAGACAAACTATCTAAAATATATACAAATTATCTAAAATAATTTTAAAAAGCCAAAGCATGCCACTTCCAAATCTTCTGTGAATTCAGGAAGCAGAAGACTATTGACAGCAAAGCATGAAATGGTGCTTTCTTTGCTGAATAGCATGCAGTAGTCTTAACAAACAAATACATGAATGCCTGGAAACACAATGAACCAGATTTACAAAGTTCTAATATATCTAAGGAAATTTGAAGAACATAAATTTAACCTTTTTAATAACTATGCCAGCACTTAAAACAAAGGATGTTTTAAAACAAGAGTTCCTCCTTTTTACAAGGGTTCTCCTCCTTGTTAGATTTCAGCAGTAATATCTCTGCTTCTGGAAAGACGTGATGTAAAATTTATTATCCTAATCTACATGGAAGGAGCCCTAATACCACAAACCAACTGAGTTGTACTTTGAGGACATTGATGAATGGCTGTTGAAATGAAAGAAAGAGAAGACTGTACCAAGTGGAACAGTATTAATATGTTCTTTACTTCAAGGAAGAAAAAAAAAGAGCTATTCTTAGCAGGATGTGATTATTATCTCTTTCAAAAAGCCAGAATGTGAGTTTTGCTAAGATGTGGGCAAGGTTGTAGGATGATCCATCCCCTTTAACAGAAGCAGAACACAAAGTCAAATAATCCTTATTTCAAAACACAGTCCTTTGATGACCAGTGTTTTTGATGGGATGAATAGATGAAGATGAGCGTGGGGATCAAAAACTGAATCCACAAAGATTCTAAATGGTACATCTGGAATCTAAAGCCTGTGTTTATCTAGTGTGACAGTTTTTCAGAAGTTCATGCAATTGCAGGTAGAAAGCCACCATTTTTTACTGGAAATATAAAGGAACATCAAAGTCTTGATTTGAAAAGCTGGTCATGTTTTATCTCCATTAACTGTCTTAAACGTGGGAGTTTTAGTCTTATTTTGCCAGTAGAAAACAGGCCTATCTGATTTCTTCAGAATATTTGTCTAGATCATAATTGACATGCTTTTGCATCAGTTTAAATTTTTATGAGGTTTTATAATTACCAAAATTTAGACAATGAATATATTTACACATATTTGGTAACTACCACAAATGAATCTTAACTAGAATACAAACAAGTGTAGACTGCAGAAGACTGTACATTAGCTTTATGAGCTTTACTTCAAAGTTAGAATATTTTCAAGACACATGACTTGAATGTGACCTATATGTAGAAGTCTTGCAACAGAAATGGAAACAATGTTAGAATAAGGGACTACAAATAAAAGGACAGTTTTCCATCCAATGATATTGTAATGCCGTTGGATCTGATATAATTTTGGAATTTGCACAGAAATATATTGTAAATAAGACAATGTGGATTTTAACTTTGATGCATAAATCAATGCTTTTATACATTCTTAAGAAAGCAACTAGGTTTTGGTAGGACACAACAAAGTCAGCTGAGAATCCTTAGGAAGTGGACACATTTAATCTGAAGGAGTTTCCTAGTGAAAACTTGACGAAATATTTGGCATATTATTCCAGGAATAAACTCAAAAGATAAATTAATTTGCATAAAATTTATTACAGGTAACAGACATACTGCTCATCTTTTGCATCACTGCTACTGTTGTTTCTCATAGCTTTCCTGACAGGGATTGAATCTAGAAAGAAAAGTAACTTTTGACTCCCATTGTGCAGCAGCAGTGACGTTTTCTACAAGTCTCTCAGTGTTATTAAACATCAACCAAGACCCTCTTATTCAAAACATACCTTTTCATTTTTATTTTATTTTTTTTTGGCTATGAATAGAGAGAGATGCTATTCTATCTATGACAGCTCTGCTACATGTCAGTGGTTTCCATTATTTTAAAGAGAAACTCAGGCTTCTAGGAAGGCATTAAAAGTTTCAGCCACCTAGAGCTGGAACTGTAGAACAAAACATATTAATGTTTTGCTAGTAAAGGGCTTTTGGCAACAGCACATCCTTTGATCTCAGTCTTTGCAGCTGGGAGGTTACTCACATCGACCGTGGAATGATCAGATGGCAGGGAAAAGATTAAGGCAAGACCAGAAAAGACACTGCAGAGTTTTAGACTCAGCGGATTTGACTTGAAAATTATCTTGCAAAGGTAGAGAACAACTCCTTAGCTGTTATTGATATTACCTTAAAGAGGTTTTATTGCCTCTAAGCAACCCATATTGATTTACATCTACTGACAGGGCAGTACATCATGTTTATTTCTGCAAATTTTGCATATACAGTAAGTTAATGTTTTTCTGTATGTTCACTGTTTACTTCTAGTGGGGCAAGGGAGGGATTTTTGAGAGGTTTTGGCAAGGGCCAAATTAAATTTCTTTTTCTGAGCCGAGTCTTATGTCTATTTGAGCCTCTCAGACCTGATGAGCTAGTGGATGAAGCAGATCTCTGTTGGATTGCTTTTCTACCAGCTATGAAAACCCAAGCACGTGAAGAAGACCCATATGAAATGTTGGTGCAAGTCACACTGAATTGAAACTCTCAAGAAATATGGAGGAAATCTTATGTTTTGTCAAAACCAACAAACCAACAGGACACTACTGAAAAGTGGCAAAGGAGTTGGCATAGATTTTTGGCTGCCTGGAAAAAAAAGGTGTTCTTGCCTAACTGACAGCTATTGTTTTTTAAGAAAGTCTTTCTAGGACTATTTTACAGCATGGCATATAGTGTTTTCTTTAGCTATAATGGTAATAACAATGCCTGAGAGTGAGCCACAGTTTAGTCAGTATAAGCTTAAGTCATTTGCAATGAAATGCAGACTTATGTGTTTCCTAGTTGTCAATATATTCTGAGTAATAGATCAGAAAATGCTGTGAAGGGTACTATGAAGTCTGTCAAGTTATAACTCTTAAAAGTCTAAATGCACCAATGGAATATGATTATTAACATATTGTTTAACGGATAATAAAAATGTTGAAACTCCCACAAAAAATTGTGTAAATTAATGGAGTCTTGCAGATATTTGAAGCGTCTAGAAAACCCAAAAAGCTGGGAAAACAAGCTTCAGGTTTGATATAAATACACATGTGAATTTATTTATTGTTTTGGCTATTGAGTTCAATAGCTATTGAATTTGGTTATTGAGTCCAAATAGCAAAGGCTACAGTTTTAGTTTAAATAAGAGTTAAGTGTTCCTGTAGCTCTTGTAGCCAGATGTTTAGGTATGAAGTTATCTACAGGAATGTCATTATAACTTGAAAGGGAAAGAAGGGGTGGGATGGAGAGAACTAAAGGACCGAGTTCAGTCATAAAGAAGATTTTATCTCCTCTCCTGCTCCTTTTCCCTTCCACTGTGGCCATCCCTAAGCTACGTTTCATAAACTGTGGAGCAGTCCCCTGCAGCCAGTTGCAGGTGCTAAGGAGAAAGGGTGCAACTGTGTCTCTTGAGGGATTTGCACTGTCACTGCATGTGAATAAAGGGCAGCAAAACCAAAAGTAATTATCTGAACTCCATGCCCACATTGGCTGTGACAAGAAGGAATTGACCTGAAATGCAGCCAGGAATTCTCAAGCATTAGGTAGTGAGGTTGAGTAGTTAATCACCAAAGAAAGATTGTCTGGGGATGTTTTGGATATCCCACCTCTGGAGGGTCTTTAGGTACAAGCCAAAAAAACATTTTCAGGAGTAACACAGCTAAAGCTGATCATATCCTAGGGCAAAATGTAGACCATATGACTTATTAAGTCGTCTTCTCAGCCTATTTTTTGGCATCTATAATTGCTCTGATTTGTCCCTTATACAGACAATGTGTGTTGTAGTAGTGGCTTTCAGGCAATAGTATCCTATTTTTCATCGCAAAAGAGGCTGATCATTCATTGTTCTAGCCAAGGGAACAAGATCAGAAGCTATTTTTAAATTTAATCTGCATACATGCATCCCACTGACAGCAGAAACTGCCAGCAGAACCTGCTGGAAGAGCCAGTCGTGTTTGCTGAGGGAGAAGGGTGGGTCTCTTAAGTATTTTTTACATTAATGTATTTTCACGCAGTTTTCTGAGACAGTAAAAAAATCAATAGATACAAATAATAATGTTTGTTTAGAAAAGCAGGCAATAAACATTTAACAAACAATGTCACTGTAACCCTCAAGTAGTAATTGTACTGCCTAAGGCATCTGATAAAGGATTCTAGTGTTCTTGCTATATTGTGTCAGGCAGATGCATCAATCAAACTCCATAATGGACTAAATTGGGAAACAGGGTACTGGGAATAAACAGTTCTAAAAAGAGGTGAAACTTTGTGACAAGCAGCCTTAACAGACCAATCTTGATTCTAAACATAGAAGCAATTTTAGGGCTTCTCTGGAGGCAAAGGACAATTATTGCCTAAACAAATAAACTAGTGTCTCAGTACCTCAGTCATTCACTAAAGTTAGTTTGAAGCACAATTTTGAGATCTGACTAGTGGAGTTTCAGGGACTTTGTAGCCTGAACCATTAACTTTCACTGAACTGTATTTGAACATCCTTTTAGATAATCCCTAAACTGAACTGGAATAGAATGAGAAAACTGGAATGTGTTATGATTTTAGCACTAATTCTGCTGCCAACAAAAATAAATAGGTCTTAACTAAGATTGAATATATGTCAAGCTCTGAATTTGAATCCACATGAGCACTGCACACTTAAGGTTCCTAAGTTCAATAAAAGACCTGAACTTCAGCTTCTATTTGGTGTGTTTATTAAATCTGTATAGCAAACTGGCAGCAAATTTGACAGTTAAAAGAAAAAAATAAAAAGAGAAGAAATGCTTATCTGGCTATTTGTACTGTATTGTGCAGAGTGCCTCAGTGCCTTCTAGGTGACCAGGGAGTCCAGAGCCCACATGTACGTGCTTACATTCTTACTTCCACTAGGTACTGAAGGCTATCATACTACAACAGAAGAAAAAAGGTTTCCCAAGAGATTTTCCTCCATGGACAGTGGTTATTCAGAGTCTGAGAACAGTTTTAAATGTCACAAGGATTTAGGCTTCTCTGGAATAGTTTAGCCTCTGTTATAGTTGGTGGTTAAATTTTACTCACCTCCCCTCCCAAGATTATATGAAGAGATTTTTCTGTAAGGATTAACCAAGATACAAAATTCAAAATGAACTGTTTACATGAATATAATCAGCGTAGTCATCATGGTATAATGATTTTAATTATATCTTGCAGCTAAAGCATAATCTTATTTATGTTGCACCACCATCCTGTGACATTACATCTAATGTGATTTTACTTTTCAGCCTGTATTGTGGAGCAACTGCAACTGGAGTGTTTCTGATGCAGTATCACATTACTGCATGGTATGATTTGGTGCTTTTGCATCTAAGAACAACTTGGTTGATAAGCAGCTGCTTGGTTCTGATGTTCCTCTTTAACAGAATAATTTAAAATAGCCCCCCAATGCTATTATCCCCTCTACCTTAAAGTGTGGGTAGGTTGCTCTTAGTGACTGAATTTTATTAGTCTTTTTTTTTTTGTTTTTCTCCTTTTTTATCCTGATTATTTCTTTTTTTTGGTTAATCAAAGTGCAGTGGTGTACCCTTGGAGGTTTTCTTATTCCTTCTCTGTGTTTGTTCTGGTATCAGTACCATAAACTCACTGCTTAGTTTTCTTAGCTACTTCCAGTATTTTTTCTGCCATTTAGTAGAGATGCTTCTGTATCTTACTGTAATTGTGTCATTGTAGCATTTTGTGTAATTCAAGGAACGCAAGTATCTTTTATTCAATTTCTTTTTACTTTATGATTTGACTGGTTTCATTTTCTTCCTAGCATTGCTCTGACACTTCAGACCAACATCTCCCTACTGTTTGCTCTTCCTGTACATCTGATCATACTTTCTCTGTCCTTGTTTTGTTGACAGCCTAAAATGGATTAACAAGACTGAGATGAGTGGACATAATTTACAGGAATGAAAACTCTTTCTGTACACATTCCAGTTAGTTATCATTGAGTGAATATGCCTGTTCTTAAAAAAAGAAAAAAAAATAGTATTAAAGGCTGCTGTTTCTATTTTTTCAACTCTAGGAAATACCTATCCACATGATGACTGGAAAGGATCATATTGTACTAGAATTACCAAGCAGTACAATACTCAAGTCTGGAAAAAACAGCCACACTAGATTGAAATGCAGATCCATGTAATGCAGTATTCTGCCTCCAACTGTGACCAAAACCAGAACCCTGAAAAGAGTGTGAAAATGGGCAAGTCTGGGTGAGCAAGTTCCCCCAAGTACTTTCTCAGTTATTTGTGGCTCATCAAGCAGCTCAGTTCAAAAGATTTAAAATATGTAACAGAGGCCAGATCAATTTATTTCACACAAAAATTGTCCAGTATTCCATGCATTTTTTTCCCATATCATTGTAAAAAATGTCTTTTAGTGCACTTCTGATATTATCACATATATTTAACTTTGTTATAAACACAAAAAGAGAAGAGCCAGCAACACAAGGTAATTTATTTGTAGACTAAACCACCATTTACTTCAATAATCTGTACATAGGATGTTTTCTAAACTCCATTATTTACAAATGAAAAAATTTTTTTGTTGACAAAGTTTTGTGAGGTTATAAAGTGGATTTGAACAATTTGGAACTATTTTGAAATTGAGATGCTTTGACATTTCACAGAGTTTGAAGGTACAAAGACATGGAGCAACTGGAAAGGGAAAAACATTTACCTTGTACAAGGGAAGTTAGGCTGGATCTAATTTTGTTCCTAGGAGTTTGTTCATGCCTAACATTACTTGGTTGCAGCACAGAGAACTGTTAAGGATCTGTGTGAATAGGTAGCAGTATTGTATTCCTCTCCTACAAATAGCTTGTCTTTTTTTCTCTGTGGACAGTATCTAATATTGTATTACCATCCTGTGAAGTATTATTGCAGCAGGACAAAAAGTATTCTACTACTTGGAAAGGGCAGGGTGAAGGAATGCATCGTGAACTTAAAAGTAAGTTTTGGTGTGAATTTTGCTAAAGCATTTATACATCCAAAATGGTGATTCTTCTGATCATACATTTAATTGATCTGGCCTGAAGCATGTTAACATTTCCACCTAATATGACCACGTCAATCTTTCAAGCAGCTATGCAGAGCAGGCAGTCTGGGAAACCCTGTGGCAAAACCATCAGCAGGCTGATGAAACATTTAGCATTTGTCAGTTAGCAGAGAAAAACTGGATGACAGTATGTAAATCAAGCACAGTATTTTGGCCTGAAAATAGTGGGATAAAGTTACATTACTTTTTTTTTCTTTTCTTTTTTTTTTTTTTAAATAACACTATTAAAGGGATTTTGACAAAGATTAAACAAAAAACCAGAAATTTTATTACAAGTATAGCAATTAATCGTTACACTTTATTTCAGATGTATTAGTGGTATATAAAGTACATATTTTTTGACAGCTGTAATTTCTCTTGCACTCTTCTGTTCCTGCAAATCTTGCAGTGGCTACTATATGAGGTGGCAAATTACAGACTTGCATTCAATGCATATTTTTGAATGTTCTTCATCCTTCATTTTTCTTTAAATCTCTGTTGTAATTTCTTAGACACTTCCAAACAGCTACTGACGTGTCCTGAAAATCTTCAGTGGAAAGGACAAAAAAAGAAGGAACTGCTAAAAGATAGACATTGTCTTCAACCTGCCTGCAAAACCTTTTCCCCCTTTGTAGTCTACACGGTCTCTCCCATGCCCACTTTCTGCAGCAAATGAAGCAGAATGGGTAGGAAGCAGAATTGACTCATCTCTTACATTATTACTCAAGGCACAGTCACTACTCTGTCAACTTTTCTGGAGAGGCTTGTTCATCTCAGGCTATGTTCACACTATCAGGTAGTAGGATCAAACAGGAATAGAGGTGAGGATCCAGGTATTTAATGCATGTACTGTTTGTGCAAATTTATTCCAGACTAGCTCTAAACTAAGAAGTGAGGAGAGCTCTAGAAGAGTTGGGAGCCTTCCTCCAAGGAAGCACAGACACTTCCTTTCATCTGCTATAATAGCTTGTGCCGTGTTCAAACCCTCTATGTTCATTGTAAGAGGAAAAAAAAGCTTGAAATATTAGCTGTACTTCAACAGTGAGAGAAGAAAGCACCCCATTCCTATGTCCTCCTATTCATTTGAGTGTTAAGAAGCCTAAAATTTCTCCTGAACCCCAGGTCAAAAAGGGAACAGAAAATACTGCCTTTATGTCTTTAAGAGACAGGAGATTGGGGATCGAGGTGTTAATTGAATGCAGGCAGAGTGGGAAGTAGTCCAAGTACTTGAGAGAGCTCTGAAGGGCTGTGCACTGTGGTGAGAAAGTGGTTCCTTACCTCTGCCTGATCCCAGCTTTCACCATATGTTCTCATTTTCTAGACACCTGACTTGAGTCTCTGAGGTCCCCTTTGCTGAAGTGGTAAGTGCTCACAACTGCTCCTGAAGCTGATGGGAGTTTGTCTTTGAAGGTACAGGCTTCAGTGAATCTTACTTTTCCTACCTCAAGAAATGGGGAAAAACTTCAGCTAGGTTGTTCATAAGAACAACAGCAGCTGTGCTTGGCACATATTCATGGGCTGAAATCTCCAGCCAGGCTACGTGTTCTTGAACGTTATAATCAGGGAATATGTTATAAAGCAATGCCCTCTTACTCCTGCTCTGCTCAGAAAGCCTGGGCTACAGAGGAAGATGAGAATACTAACATTATGAACTACAGCTGCCTGAGGTAGTACAGTAGTATTTCATTACTGAAGTATTCTATTTGTCATCCAAAATATTTCAGATTTTGTTTACTTTTGAAGTTGAAATTTTCCACTGTTTAATTTCCCTAAATAGCATTTATGCAGTATGAAAATGGTGCTAGATATCTCACACTGGACATTCAAAATTAATGAAGCTGTTTTTCCTCAGTCTCCCTCATAACAATAGATGTCATAACAGAATGTCACCATTAAGAAGAGTTGCGAAATTAAATTAATGTTAAAGCACATGACACTAGAGTATAAGCTCTTTGAAAAACTGTTGTAAAAGTAGGAATGTGTTGAAACAGGATAGATGGAGTTTCATAGTTCTAGAATTAAACAGGAATTTGTTGGAATTTCTGTAGATATTTAATTTGCTAAAACTTTGAGTCTATACTACAGACATATTAGGATTTTGTAAAGCTGCTGTGAGAGCATTGTAAATTGAATACAACGACTACTGCTGAAAACATTGTACAGCATCTTTATTCTGGAGGTCTCTTTTTAGGAAGTAGAAACAAAGTTTTCAACATGTTTTTTGTACCAGAATACAATTGTTCTTCACATATACAATACTACAGTATTTGCTAATGATAAGTGCAAGCTTATACCTGGATTTCACTGTTTCCAAGGTGAGGAGGAGGAAGTACTCTTACCAACAACAATCTTCAACCTTTTTTAGTGCCATGAGGTCAGAAATAGTCACAAAGTGATCTTCTTTAGGATACTCATCTGTCCATGCTGTTGCACTCTCAGTTTTGGATTACAGAGACAATGGCATTGTGTTCCTGTGAGCTTACAGGCAATGCTATACCTGCTCATATGTAAGCAAACCCACCCAAGATACCCCTGATGACTCAGGAACTTGAAAGTTTGATAATGACATAACTCTCAGCTTTGGAAATGTCACTTTTTAATAGAGGCATATAGTTGCCTGTTATCCTGGTGTATGAAAGACATATATTGCTTTGTCAGAATTGTGTTAAACGCATCTGTAAGGGACTTTTACTGTATGTGTTTACAGTGCTTGCTCCTTGTCCATTGGAGGAGATGCTGTAGCTTAGTAGGCTCACGCACAGATTTTATAGGATGTCAGAACAAAATGATTTTTTATTGGGGAAGAGTCAAACAAGTTGTGCTTTTTGTTGTGTCACACTAAACAATATAAGAAGCACGTTAAAAAAGCTCAGGGCTCTCACTAGAAGGCAAAGGCTATGAGAAATGATTTAAAGCTACATTATCCTGTTTCTAATTCCTTTTCTTTCTTCCTGCGGAAATGTAATTGCAAGAGGCTGGGAGAAGGGATTGGAGCATTGGCTTCTATGTCAGCCTTGAAGAGAGTCATAAAGTCTCTTTTATGGGTTTCTCTCTAGCCTAGTTCTACTTTTCTAAATTAGAGGAGACAATATGACAATCTTAGCTAGCTCTGATCTTACATCTTAATTTGCAAACTCAGAAGCAATATCGTGGCCGGCCGCAGTGGGTATGAGGAAATATTTTTTGGATTTAAACAATTTTCCATTAACCTGCAGTAAAGGCCTTTTTTACAATTGTCTGCACATTGCTTTAAAGACCTCCTCCCCCTCAAATGTAATAGGTTTTGATAATAAATATTCTGGATATCTAATGTTTGTCTCGGCTAAGATACCTGTTAGATTCTAGATAAAAAAAAGTCAAATATGCAGCTGGAAGATTTAAACAATAAATTAATTGTGCTGAATTTTTTCTGAATTGAGCACAGCAAATGTAGACAGTAGAAAAATTTAATTCTGTGAAGCAGCTGAAGGTGTGGTTTTTTTTTTTTTTTAATCTACTGAAGACCCTTAGATTATTTTATGTATTCTGAATAATTTCTAACTCATGTGATTATGTATAAAACTGCAACTAACTTACAGTACCCTGTATCACCTAACTCTTCACATTTCCTGGCATCACTTAATGAAATACTTGAAGCTGCAGCATTCTGCTGCTATTCCTGTTGGTATACCTTGGTCATGACCTGGGAGGACCACCCACTCCTGTAAAAGAGAGGGTAAGTCTGCCTCTATGCTACTTTGATTTTAGACCTCCTTTGAAGACAAAGTACGTGTATCCTTCAGCCAGCTTCAGTCTGGGCTGAGCTACTTCTGGGGTGCAAGTTTTGGCATGCAGAAGCCATTCATAGCTCTGGGCATAAGGCAGAGAATGTTCTGTGTGTGTACATGTGAAGGAGAAGGGAAACTTTTATTGATACTTTTGTTTGTTATATTCTTGAAGAAAACTCAGCTATCTTGCTACTTATATTTGAAAAAAAAATGTCAAAGAAAAATAAAAGCATTAATATTAGCCAAAATTAGACTTTGGTTAACAAGATATGATTGATCACTTTGAGAGGAAAACACTGATATCCTACAACATATAAATCCAAATGTATTGGTTAAATATCTGGGTCATTTTATTTGCCCCAAAAGAAACACTTGTAATTAGCAACAAAAAAATGCAGTAAGAAAATGAAGAGAAAATAAATTTATTGAAGTGATTTTGCAAATCACAGTTAATTGAGCCACAAACAAAGCAGCAAATAAAGGAAATACTGTGGTAATTGGAACCCTCATCCCTTATTGGCATACATTATGGGTTGCTATCTTTTAGCAGTATTAAATCACTGCATGTGAATGTTGCCAAAAAACCTCTTCATTTCCTTTTAGTGACTTCTTACTGCCCTCAGTTGAAGTTTAATAGAAAAGGAAGGACATGATGTAGTTTTAATGACAGGAAACCCATGGCTTCCAAATGAATAAATTCCATCACTGGCTGCCACAAAGTGTGCTAATTATTTCCTTTGATAAATTAAAAGCCGTAAAAGTCCAAAGTATATAGCATGTGGTTTACAGTTATAGTCTGCCTGTCTGCATTATTGAAAGTTCATATAAACCTCATTATTTTAATTTAATAAACATTATCATTATTTTTTACACCAGTAGGCTGTATAGAAAGCATATGTTGAAGACAAACTTGTCTGACAGAAGGGTAAATAGGCCACAAACTGAATAAGCAAGGAACTTGATGTGTCATGTTGAGAAAGCTCGAGTTTTCTAGGATACTTTTGAATGAGCAGATGCTTATTTTTTTTAGCTTTATAACAAGAGATTGTCTACCTTTATCGTGTAAATGAGTATTTAAGTCTGAAAAGCGTGCTTTAATGAAAAATGCAGTCCCCTGTGCTTTAAAACAGGCTGAGAAAACTTGGGAAAAATTCAGGGAAATGTAGAGAGGAAAATGGAGATTTTATAATAAATATTTCAAGACAAAAGAAAATCCTTTTCTGTCTGAAGGAATGAAGCAGATACCCAACAGTGATGTAAATAACCAGAAGTGGGTTTTTTTTTAATTATTATTTTTTTTCTGTTTAATCCAATGAGGGCTTGAATATTTGCAATGAATATTGTACTAATGACATTAAGGCCTGCCTCAGTACCTCATGGGATTAGACCTAGCCTTAATAAATAAATGAAAGAATGAAGAATGGGAAGCAAACCCAGTTTTTATAGGTTATAGAAATTCATTTTGCATTATTATTATTTTAAAATGTTTTAAGATGTTAATACTTTGCTTTCAGGTTAGCCAGACAATTCAGTAAAAAAAAAATCTGTTGCAAATCTTTGTTTGTGTCCTGATCTAATGCACCTGACTACAACAGTAAACTGACTCAAATGCACTTTTGCTGGGCTGTGTGACTAATTCTGCTGAGTGCATTCCTTTGGTAATGGGACTAGGAGTTTCTGGAGACACAAGACAGCAACAACATGGCAGAAGAGAGGGCCTAGGATCACCCAGCAGATACCTGGAACCAGCAACAAGGTGAATAGAACTAGGTCTGGCAGGACCAGGAAAAGGCAAAAAGCAAGGAAACCATTTCCCCCTTTTAGATTTAAAATGCATGTTGTAGAAACCTATCACAGATACTGATTAAAATTACAGGAATCAGAGCATGTAGTGTTTTTCCATGGTATCTGACCAAATGTATTGCAGGAGTGGGTATGCATGGAGATTTGTGTCTTACTGTTGGGGAGCTGCAGCTCCCCAATGACCAGATCAATGTGTCTCAGCAAATGGGTGCTGTTACTGCTCGTGTTGGCCAGCTTTTTGTGCTGCTTATTGGACTATGTTGTCTCCCCAGCATAAAGCAAAATTTATTGAGCAATGCAAATACAGCTGCTCTGACTTGTTTGTGCTGGAAAGCAGCATTACTGCAAATATATAGGGAATATTGAGATCATTTGTGATGTATGCCTATGTCCAAGTAGTTTAGCAGTTCTGTGTAAAGCTAAGCATGTATTTCCCTTGTTCCTAGAAGCATATGCCTAGATTTTTGAAGCAAATTCAGACTTGCATGTGATACAGGATGGAAGTCAGTGGAATTGTATCTAGTTGCAATGATGCTGACTTGGTGTTACAACGACACGACGTATCAGCTAGAATTTACCCACTTTAGAGTGACTGATACTGCAACGTGTAATGGAGAAATGTGTTCTTCTCTGGAAGAAAGAAAGAAAAAAAACCCAATAACAACCACAAAACCCCAACCCAAACCCAAACATATCCCCCTGACTTTATGCGAAAGTGGCTGAGGCAACTTTTGGCAGACATTATTCTGCCTTTTGGTGAACTGAAAAGGAAACATTTCGGTTTTTGTTTGATGTATGATACCAGGACTCTTCTGTCATTTCATTGTTACACAGTGACACAAATAATTATTTTGAGGGAATTAGGTTAAGTTTTCTGAATCTTTTTAGCAGAAAGGGAGGTTGAAAGAGGAGTGGGGGAGGTGTTTTAATATTCTTGCATAAGTAATTGGTGTTTCAAGAAAATGTAGGAGGGTGAATTCTTCCACATTGCAACATACTGCATCTTCATGAATACTGAAATATATCATACATTCTGGTTGAAGTGTACTTAATTACAAAAAAAAATATATAAAGTCAGTTGAAAATGTTAAATCTATAGTAAAGCTTGTGAGAATATCACCATGAAGAAGGGCAAAGTCCCTTTATGTTTAGATGCCATTACTGCTCTTGCATAATAAAAAAAGAGAATAAAGAGCTATAAATAGCATAGTAAGGACAAATTAACTACAAAATAAAAGTATCATAGTAAACTGCAACAAGATTCTAGTGTGCAAATGACTGTTGGATAACAACTAAGGGACCTGTCACAGACTTGTTTTATCTGTTGTATGACATCTGGGAAAGTCATGGTAGTACTTCTTCATTTTTGGTTATAAAGACATATTAGTGCCTGCTTGGAAAAAGCTAACACACTTTGTGCAAAGAAATTCTGTTCCTTTGCTCTTCCTTTTACTTTTTCATCTTTTTTTTTTTTTAAGATTACTGCTTCTTTAGAGACTATTGGCTTCATTGATTTTTTTTTTCTTCTGTAGTAACTACAAATCTGCTGAAAAAGCTAACACACTTTGTGCAAAGGAATTCTGTTCCTTTGCTCTTCCCTTTACTTTTTCATCTTTTTTTTTTAAGATTACTGCTTCTTTAGAGACTATTTCTTCATTGATTTTTTTTTTCTTCTGTAGTAACTACAAATCTGCTTGTAAGATGAAAATTACTTGCATAACAACTATGTTTATTTTCATAGTATTTCACTTGGAAGAATGATTAACTTTTTATTAACATTGTTGTGAAACTAGCTATAGAGAACAAAACATTGTAAGAGTTTTCTATAAAATACTAGTGGGACTGAAACACCTGATTGACATTAGCAGCATGGAATAAAAATATTTTGTTTTACAGAGTTCCATTACCTCTTTACTATTTCTTCCCATAGTTGCTCTTCAGATAGTGTGTACTTTGTGTTCTAAATTTTATAGGCATTGATTTTTCTTCTTGGTAACACATTACTATAATTAGAGAGAGCTATCTGAACAGCTTTTGCACCAAGTGTAGAAAAACTATTATCTTTAAATTGTCTGGAAATATAAAATGAATCAAGGCTTCTGGGCAGTCTTGTAGTCCGAAGGTAACTGCAACAGGCATATTGAAGAAGTAAATAGAAGTGGAAAGATGGTCGCTGTGAAAATCCTTCCACCTTACCATTTGGCAGAGGCTAAAGAAGGCTCTAAGGGAGCTGGACAGGACTGTGATCAAATGGGGAGTCTGTCACTTGCTGGCTTTTCAGTCAAAAGCAAATAGGAGTTACCTCTCTGTGAAAAATGGAGAAACATGCCAGCA
>NW_008616877.1:58616-72715 GCF_000691845.1 Merops nubicus | reverse complement strand
TGGTACAGGCGGCCCTTGGGCTTGGCTGCGGGTGGTTCTCTCTGCGGGGCCTGACTGCTCCGCTGCTGCCCCCACGTTCAGGCCCTTACCGGTGTTGACAGCCGTGTGCTGGGGGGGCTGTTCTCAGGGCTGCGTCTTAAGGGTTGTTGCACACGCGGGTTTTAAAAGCAGTGTAGAGGAACAACAGGCGCCTGCCTTTTTTGCGCCGGAAAATCGATAGCCCCATCCCTCATCCGGAAGGAGAGCCTTGCGTGTAGTTCTGTAGCCCAAAGGTTTGGGAAACCTGGCTGTGGCTCCTCTGCTCTTCCATTTGTGAGGCCAAACTCTGCAGGGCCAAATTTTCAAAACGTTGTCTGGAATCTTAAGCTGTGGTGAAGTATTTGCCTTTTTCAGAGGTGCCTGTGTGCCTAACATCTATTACTATAAACGTAGTTAGGTGTTGGAGTATTTCTGAAAATCTATCTGAAACTTTAGGCATCTAAAATGTTTTCTATAGCTCTGACTTTAACCATTTTAGCTTTTGAGCCTCCTTATAGGCACAATAGGGCATAACAGGGTTGACACCTTGCTACCTGAGCAGGTGAGCTTAACCTCTTGCTCCCTTGGACACTCCTGCAGCTTTGGTTCTTCTCCGAAGATAGTAATTCACCTGAACAGCAATTTTCTTCTGTATCTCTGTATGTATGTATAGTCTGTATGTATGAAGTGATTCTTCTTACCCATCAACCACCATTGTGAATGCATTTCTTGCCACTTTCCTGCAGCATTTTAGTGGAACTTTGGTTACTTTTTGTCACAGTGCTTGAATACCTCTTTCTCTAGATGTGCTTAATTGATTTTGTTCCAGGCCTTTATGGCTCTCTTGCTTTCTCCTGCTCTTCAGGTTTTGCTCTTCTGCATGCTTTGCTTAAACTTATGGCTTTGTTTTGGGTGCCTCCATATCTGTGGCTTGAATGTCTGAGTAACTGTTAGTGCTGGTCTTCTAGTACTTTATTGTTTTTTTTCCTTAGGGATATCCATTTTGTGGTTACTAATACAGGAAGCTGATCAGTTTGAAAGAGTTTGCAGGGTAGATGACATATGTTAACAGGTGCAGCAGTGGACTCTGTATTGGTAGGATTTTAAAGAAAAAATTGCAGCAGTGTCCAAACAGGTGATGCCCAGTTGCTGAATTAATAGATAATCCAAACTTTTTCAGAACCTCTTGACAATACTCTTGAGAATCTGGTGCAAATTGATTTTACTCTGTTTTGAAAGGAAGACAATGAAATACAGGAAACTAGGAGAGTGGTTTTGTGTGCTGTGTCCCTCAACATGTCTTTGGGAATAGCTTCACCAGTAATTTCTTCAATAATTCTTCAAATAATTCCTCAATAATTCCTTCTGCTGTTATTCTGGGGCATCACAACATCCACGTGCCATTTCCTTTGACCTTAAAGCTGAGATGGTATTTTACTGTAGCTCATCTGAGGAGGCGGGTAGATTTTGTACATACCAGATTGGGACAGTGGACCTTAAAATAGTCTTGTTACCTTTGGACATGTTTTTATTCTGACCATTGCTATACTTAAGTTTGAGGCCTTTTTTTAAGTTTAATTCTACCTAGAAATAGAAATGACTGAAAACAGAGTATACCTCGTGACACTTGTACATCTGTGATGTTCACACATAAACCTCCACAAGGATTTTGAGACGTGTTGATCAGTCAGGGCCTCATTAGAGCTCTTAAGTACTTTTGCATTTAATTATGTGCTCCTTGGTTGTTTTCATCATGCCTTTGAACACTATGGACTGTTAGACCAGCTCCTTCATGATTCTTTCCAAGTGACACAACTACTGCCAGAGCTGGGTGAAGAATATGTGTTGTCTAGACAATGTTAGCTGTTTATGTGGTGTCAGGCTGACATTCAGGATGATGATAGCTACGTAGATTTGGAGGTGCCAAAATACAGTTATGCTACAATGCATATTTCTGGTCCAGAGGAACAATTGGATCACAGCATTAGGGGCAATAATTGGCATTCTCCAAATGTTTACAGAGACATCTAAGTATGGTGTGCATCTGAGCGCTTGGCTTGATTCCTCCTGGCTTACTGAAACCCAACTTCAGGAAAGCTTGCAACACCAAATGGAAAAAAAAAAAGTTTGTGTTCTGATGGAAACAAGCTTTTTGTGAATCTACGTTTAAAGTTCACGATACCTTCTTGCCCGTGTTCATTTGAGTCAAATCAGGTTCACAGGTTGGGTGTTTCAGTCCATAATGAAAACATACCTGTGTGTTTTGTAATCTGCTGTTGCCCATTTGTGCATTTTTTGATGCTTAAATGCCCTTATGAGAAAGTTCTCTCTGCTTTTGTAAACCTAATTTGATCATAATCCTGAAGGAAAAAGGTCCTCTTAAACCAATCTTGATACTTTTTCAGCCGTGGGTTTTCTCCTTTTCTCTTGTGTAGTGCTTTTTCCCTAGTACAACAGAGGTTTTGGGCCGCAGACAGGGTTAAATTTTAAGTCATGTAGTCTAAATCTACCTTTGAGTGCATTGTCAATGGTAGGTTATCTAAAAAACCCTTGGTAGGTGACTTTGAGACATTGTATTTTAGGAGCTCTTAAATTTGGCTACTTTGTTACTGTGATGTTTCTAATCCTAACCAGAAATTGAAGGTGTGGGTTGTTTCCCAATTTTGGTGATCTTACTCTTCTGAAGACTGAAGATTTATGTGGAAAACCCTTGCTCATGCTAGTAAAAATCTAGCCTTTAAACTTGGATTTACCTTTTCTGATAAGGTCTATTGCAACTTTAATCTTCCTTTGTCCCTTTGTGTCCCTCAAGTGATGTTACATTCCCTTGCTCTTCTCTTCAGACCTGAGTCTCCAGAAGTGGTGCTATTTTTACAGAAAGGAATGAAGTGATTTGGAATTTTCTTAATGTAGAATAACATCATATCAAGACTTAACATATGCTCCAATTTGTATTCTTTATTCCTGAAGAGTTTGAGGTGGACTAATGTGAAGAATTTTACTTTTCTGGCATAGCAGACTTTTTTCCTTTGCATTTTTCCTTTGACAGATTGATTTTTGGAGTGACTAAAATGAATTTTGGGGGTTCTGTCCAGTCTTTTGATAAAACCAAGGCTTAAAAAATAAATTCCATTACAGAGTACGGTTGGAGAAGCAGAATTATGTACCCATCACCTTCTTTTTAAGCAATCACAGAGGACTTTTTGAATTAAAAGGAAGTGAATTAAGTTGATTATTTTAAATATTCCTAAAGAGATTTTTTAGGATTAAAACTCTTCTTGCAGTTTTTGAGCAGCTGGATATGTCCTGTGTCTCCCTTAGTTTGTTTGCACTCATGAGACTAATATTTCCTGTTGACCAGATTGTTACAGATACTATCCAGTAAACTTTTCAAGCCTTTGAAACTGAGCTAGGGAAATGGACCTAGTTTTTATAAAGGTGTTTTGATTCCTTAAAGAAGAATGTTTTTCATGCCTCTGTAATGTATAATAAGAAAAACAGGCTCTGCTATTTGCCATTAAAGTGATCCCCATTCAGGGCTTGTGTGTCTTTCAAAGAAGAAACTGGAAATGGCTTTAGTTTAACTTGCTAATTTCAGTCAATATAAAAACATGTCTTCTGTTGTATTTACACAACATTCTAAGTTTTAGTCTTAAGAAAATCAAGCCTGTCCAAAATGTACTATTACTACGTTTTGTAACTTATATTAAAGATCTGAAATCTCCAGCAGTTGATGGAACACTGACTTTAAAAACCTTCACTTACTGAAAATGATACAGGATTAAATTCTGGTTTTTAAGATTGCACTAGCAGCTCTGGTAATAGTTTTAGGGTGTAAAATTTTTGCCTAGTCAGCACTTTTCTTGATCAAAGAACTGAATTTGAATGTTTTTGCTAATTTTGGTGAATCTCCTTATCCAGTAATTGTGATTTTTGCTTCTGTTCATCTTCCCTTTGGATTGTAAGGCTATAGCAGATACTGTACAGGGCAAAACGATTTGTACTGGAGAGAAGATTGCTTGTAGTCCATGGAGTATGGCTGGAAACCAATATTATGGGCTGGCAATATTAAAAACTATTTTCTTTGGAAACAAAGGAGATAGGGTGTGCAAGCATGTGTAAAGGCACAAAACATCCAAAACCAAATTCTCCCAGTTGGAAAACTACTGATTTCAAGGCTGTAACCCTAAATCTAGAACTAGAACTGTTGCTCTTCCTTCAACAAAGGACTAAAAAAAGTTATAAAGTTATTTAGTATGATGTGTTGTTTATATAAAAGCAGTTTAGCAGTGGCATTACCACAGAGAATGTCGGTGTTTGAGGATGCTTATTGGTTGCCTTTCAGTTTTTATGTGTTGAGAAAAATTGTCCTCTGATTAGGAAGTATTGCATTCTTAAGAGCTGTTGTGTGACAGCACAGCTATACCAGGGCACTTCAGTCTTCTGACCTGAATAGAAGCAGAAAAAAAAAGAGATAAAGACACTCTGGGTTTGTGTGTTTTGGAGAAAAGGAGGTTGGTGGGCAGCCTTATTGCCCTCTGCTGCTCCCTGAAGAGGGGAAGTGGAGAGGGAGGTGCTGATCTCTTCTCCCTGTGTCAGGATGCATGGGAATGGTTCAGAGCTCTGCCAGGGGAGGTTCAGGCTGGACATTAGGAAACGTTTCTTTACTGAGAGGGTGGCCAAACATTGGAATAGGCTTCCTAGAGAGGTGATTGATGCCCCAAGCCTGTCAGTGTTTAAGAGGCATTTGGACAATGCCCTTAATAATTTTCACGTACTGGAAATTGCTGTGGGATTGCCCTATGCCAGCAAAGTATATTCTTAAAGATATGGCATAAATGTAAAATTAATTTAAGAATGTTTTGCCACTTGACAAACTTACTAAAACTTATAGGACCACTCATGTTAGAAAGGTGCAGGAAACAGACTGTAATTTGAGTTTAACAGCCTGTGGAGGTACAAGAAAGCATTAGTAGGATCATGCCATCATTGTGCTTGTGCAGGCCCTATTCTGAAAAGGAATTAAAAGGCTCAAGTCTTTCTTAGAATCTTCATTTTCTAAGCTGCTTTTTTTTTTCTGTTTATGGTGCTTGTTGAATTTTTATAACGTGGTTGTGATGAAAAAGTTCTCAGTATTTAAAACTAGACTAATGTTCCTGTAGAAAGTATAAATATCTCTCCATCAAATGGCCAAGACAGTGAATGACAGCTTATTTTTTTATTTTTAAAACAAAATCTGTAAGTGATAATGAACATATAGTTCCTTATAAAAAACAAACAAACAAACAGACACAAAAAAACCCCAAACAACCCAAAAAGAACCAAAGGCAAAGCAGACTACATGGATTCTGATCTGTTAGCACAAACAACTGGGTTTTATTTTGACCTCCATCTGAAGTTTTGTATTCATTTGAAGTGTTGCAGCTTGTATATTTTTTACTAAAACTGTTTATAAAGAACTTAAAGGATGAGGTTAGGTCAGCTCAAAATGCCATGGGGATGTAGTGGTGAGGGTTTAGAATCTACCCCTTCAAAATCACTGGTCCAAGTTCAGCGTAGCTTGTTAGCAGACAAATTATTGTGTAAAATGAGCTGAGGAATTGACTAGGTCATCCACATCTGTGACTTCCTTTTTTATCATGATTGAACTGGTGCTTTTGTCAGTATCTGTAAGATAAATCTTAAATTTCAGGACTGGCTGTTCAGTGTTCTTTACCTTTGAGTGCTTGTTGTTTGGTTGCTTTTTAATTTTTTTTTGGCGTTTTTGGAGTGGTCACTTCCTTATGGTCGAGATATCAAGAGTTGAGTATGCATTTAGTTGGGCAGAAGTGAGATGGAAACTGGGACTAAGACTTTGTATTTTTAATGTCTTTTTGTGTGTATTTTTTTTTAAGAGCTCCAGGCACAATGGATGTAGGATTAGAATATAAAAACAACTAAAACTGATAACAAAAAAAAAAAGGAAGTGGTATTTTTTTTTTTTTTAAATGATTTTTCTTCAGTAAGATAAAGATGCTGTGTCCTAAGGAGGTAAGGGAAGAAATACATTGCAGTCTTCTTTGATCAGAGAAAACTGTGAGGACAGTTGGTGCCCCTTTGAAATGTGTTTTGTGCCTTTCTATCCCCTAATCAGCAGCAGACTTCAGTTTCGGTGAATGCTGACTCCTCTCTTAACCCAGCTGGGAGAAGTGAATACAATCCCCTGCTCCATTGAAACGCGGAGTGAAACGTTGCTTAACAGCCCTAAAAGCAGTTTAACATTTAATAAAACAAACAAACCCCCTCAGTCTGAGGAGCAGGAACTAACAAACTTGTAAACAATTTGAGCTCAATATACAAAGTTCTGACAGGATTCTTTGTACCAATGTGTTACAAGCCTTAAAATTAGAATTTCATAAGCAGTGCTTTGTCTTCTTTTGTGGGGATTGGATTCAAGTGAAATAATTCAAGATAAAACCACTCTTTGTGTTTGAGCACAGGCCATTGACAGGCACATCAAAGCCATGCCTTGCTACCAGAAGTGTAGGTCATAAGGAAAAGACACCCTTACTGAGTGATATTTAATGTTTTTAGGTTTTGTGGAAGTAACAGTTCTGTTTGTTAGCTAGAAGACATGCCTTGGTGTGAGTTTGTGAAATTTGTATTCTCAGTACCCTCTAGGTGAGAGAAGTGAATTTGGCTGTTAAATAAGTGATACCTGTGTTAATATTTCCAAAAAACCTCTGTGGCAGTTTACACCTAGAGGTTATGGAGTAGATGTGAGTAAGAGTCCTCACCTTAGCTTGCAGTGGTAATGGCAAACTTAGTCAGACTGGGATGCTGAAGTGCTAAACCAAATCTGAAATGCTTTGAATAGTGATTTAGAAGTCCATACTAACAACACACTTTTGAGACAGTCTTCTTCTCTATGCTTAGATGCTCTTGACAGGTAAAGACAAATGCTACGTTCACTCTTAAGCCACTCCTGCTTCCCATTAGAGGTTCTATGGAATTGTTTGTTTTCAGATGTTTAAGAACCAAAGTCATCAACAGACTATTAACGCGCTGTGCTTGTTCGTGATTGTATTTGCTGCAGTGTGGTTTCTTGCACAGAACTGATCGTTTGGTATCAATTTAATCTGAATTATTTGTAAATTAAGGTCAGACAGTAAATTGTAGAGCTGTCTTATTTTAATTACAGTTGAAGTCTTCACAGAATGAGGGATATCAATAAGTAGATATAAAAAGTAATAAGGAAATTACTGATTGCAGAGTTTGATCTGTTAGAAACTTGTCATCTAGCACTATGAAAACATTTTGTTGCCTGCAGTGCTTTCTGTACTTGCTTTAGGTTCTGAAGTTTTGTTAGCTTGTAAATAAATAAATATACTAAAAAAACTAAACAATGTACTAAATAATTGTAAGTCATTCCATGTCTTCTTAAGGTTTTTGAATAAGGTGAATATATGTAAAAGCTGACTGATATCCTGTGTACTGTTGCCAAAACTTGGTCTTGTAGTTCTTTACAGCTGAATTTTTCCTTATTAAATTCATTGCCAGAACACACTGCTGGAGTTGATTTTATTTATCTTGAGGTGGGCTTGAGAGAAAGATTGGAATTGCATTACTTTGAATTTGGTTTAGTATCCTTTTATATTAAATACCTACATTTTCACTTACATATTTTTTATTTATTGCAGAACACAGGACATTGATTTTTATTCTTTTTTAACTTCTGAGGAAGAGAGGCCTACAGTCAACTTCTTTGCAGTAGGCTTACTCTTTTTTTTCAGAACTTTAACAACACTTTCCTGTTACAGTTCTTGAGTTTCCTGTGTGTATAGAGAGAAATAAACTGGAAATCCTGTCTCTGAGGATTGGAATTTAGTGTAGTTTTAGATGGAAACCAAAATATTTTAGCATACACTTGCCAGTTAAGCTTTTAAAAGGACTTTCCATGGGGTGCATGTAGAGCTTCTAAAGAGGTTTCCATGTGATACGTGTGGCACAGTCAACTTGCTTTTAGCTCATGAGCTGCTGGAGTGAAAATCAGTTTCTTGGCCTGACCAGCTATTAGATTGAAGAAAAGGTGTACTTCATTTGAAACACTGGTTTTCAATGAAGTCTTGTGGCCTGTGGTATTTTCTGCTGGTGGTTTCTCAGTTTTTTTCTCATGTTTCTATCTTTTAGGTGGGAAAATTTAAACAATTTGGTTTACTTAATTACCTTTTTTTTTCCTGGTCAAGTTCTTACATACTTGATTGGCACTAATGGATAGTAACACTGTGAAATGACTGTGCAAAGGGCCCCAGAAACTAAATTTAGAAACACTTCTGTTTAAAAGTTACAGTCCACTTAAAAATTATCCATACAGAAATTTAATATTAATTATTGTAGGATGAATGATTGTGGTGGGTTAACCCTGGCTGAGCAAGAGATGCCTACCAAGTATCACCCTCCCCCTTTCCTCTCCCTCCTCCGCAGAGCAAAAGGGGAAAGGAAAATAAGGTGAAGACAAAGCCCCTTGTGGGTAAAAACAAAAGCAGTTTTATTAGGAAGCAAAGCAAAGAGAAAAACCCAAGGATTGATTCTCTACTGCCCTGCACCAGGAGGGCTGCGATGGGAAAATCAGCTCAGCCACACCTGATACAATGATCTAGTGAGATATTGATGCTCCAGGATTAATTTAACTATTAGAAGATAGAAAAAATAGTTTAGGTTTTTTTGTAAATACTTTTTTTTTGAGTTAATGAGTGCTTAAAAAGTATGTGATAGAGCTATCAAACTTTATCAGAATTGGAGGTACCTGACTTTTGGTGGAGTTATACACACGTGCGTGGTTGCAGCAAAATTATGAGTTGGTTTTGGTTTGCATTTTTTCCCTTTTTTAAAAAAAAAAATAAATTACACCAAGCAGAATGTAATATAAATCTATAAAACTTTGTGTACACTTTCAGAAGTAAACCACCTTCGTCATGCATTTGCGGAGAGAGAAGTTAATACTGTTAGAAAATGAATTTATCAGTAAAAGGTTTCAAAATGTTTTAGAAGAGTAAAAATACTGACCTGCTGCATTGCCTTTATGTCTTCCAGGGTGTGTTTAAGAAGGTTTTAGAAAGTTAATTTATGCAGTTCTTGTGATGTGAACCATAATTAAGACACGTTTTAGTAAAATGAATGCCTATAAAAATTGAGTAATGAATACTGAGTAGTGAGAGTGCTCAGAAATAATTATTAAAAAAAAATCTAAGTCACTTTTTATTGCTACTGATCTATATGTTGTACGTAAAGCACTCAGAAATTATTATCCTTTTTATATAACTGCCTAGTTTTTCTTTGAAAAAAGTTAACAAAGCCATTGCAAAGCTGCAACATGTTTTTATGTTAAATGGTTGTCTTCAGGTAACAGCTGTGCTTAAATAGTTCAAATTTCCTCAAAGCCTAAAATACACTGTGATCTCCTTAGAATGTCCAGTTCTGAAGTCTAGATAATAAGCAAGAGTTTTGAATTAAAAAAATGAAAACGCATTTAATTGTATGTCAGTGTTGGATCCCATGGAAAAATGCACACATCTGTATTTAACCTGGCTAAACTAGAAATGACTATGAAACATCTGGATTTACTAAAACCAATGAAGGATGGAACACTGGCAGTAGCTTTGTTACAGCAGGGGCTACTGCGTAGTTCTTGTTTATTAATCCAATCCTGGTTCCTCCATTAGGTTTGAATTACAGAACCAAATGCTAAATAAAAAAGTGAGGGAAGGGTGAAAGAGAACTAAAAGTTTGCAGAATTGAATTTAGTTGTAGTCCTCTGGCAGACTGCACCTTCTGTTCAGTGTGACAGGCATCCAGGCTGCATTCTGAGCTGCTCTCATTAAATGCTCTATGCTTGAATTTCTGGCTTTTTGGATTTAAAAAAAAAGATATTTTATTTGTTCTTATTTAGTGAAAAGTTTTATTATAATATTTTCAATGTAAGTTGTGCACTCAGCAACATTTGTTTTGGGAAGATAGTAGTTTGGTGATTGATAGAAGTAACCTAATGTTCTACTCATTATGAGCAAAGGAAAACAGTCCTATCAATATTTTTTAGCAATATGATATGTTAGAAAATGACTGGATTAGTTTTAAGTTGTCCATTTACATACATTTTGTCTCAAAAATAATTTTCAACAGAAAATTATGGTATTTACCTGAAACTTTTAATTGTTAAATGCATTGGGGATTTTATGGAGTGTAAGTATAGGGTATTAATGGTTATTGTTCAAATATTCAAGCTTTTTCTTGCAGTCTTGACTAAAGTCAAGCAAAACTTGCCTTCATTGGGAGTTCTGCTGACTAAAGACTATGTAATTGCCCAGTAATTAATGTAGTTAAAAGATATCACTCTACACATAGTTTACTCTTTGGAACCTGAATGTTCTGCCTGTTTTCTCAGTGTTGCCAGAAGGGATCACTTCTGCATAGTAATTTTTGGATAAACTTCAGTGGTTCTCTTTAAATAGTGCTGGTTTCAAAAGCTATTAAGGTCTGTAAATATATAAGGTCCTTGTTAACTTAAATAATTCCATGAACTCTCAAGTCTATTATATAAAAGTTCACTATATACAGATATAAATAAAAAATGTCCACTACAGTTTGTTACTGTTTTGTTCTTGTATATGTATTCTGTATGTGTGGTTGGTTTATACTTTAGGGTGAATATTCGTTAGACACGCATTTATTTCCACAAATTATACAAAACTGTGATTTAAAATAAATTACATAGGAAAAAGAACAACTAGTTTCCATTAGACTGGAAAGATGTGGGGGCATTTTGAATTAGGCCCAGTGGTGAATGGAGGCTTGTCTGCACATACTGCCTGTGCTTCGTAGGCTTTGTGCATCCAGTTTCTCCTCCCTCTTAGGTGTGAGGCAATGAGTGTTGTTCTGGGACAGGCCTGACATGCTCCCTGCCCAGCTCTTAGCTTAGCTGGGAGAAAAAATTGAGTGGATAATAGGATGTGCAGCGAATCTGGCTGGTATCTCCTTGTCTGTTTGTTTGAGGATGGGGGCAGTTTAACTCCTCTTGAATGAGAAACAATTTTAGCTTCCTTGTTGATTGATGAGTAATATTCTTGATATTAATGCACTCATCACATAGCTGGTGCTTACTTTACTTGAACATCTTGCTGACTTGCTGGATATGTGACCTCTTAGCAAATGTGTTCCTCTTTCTGAGGTAGTGCCTATATGTCTTTGTCTACAGCTTTGGTACTAGAGAAGAAGAGCATTCTAGAAATGCACAGTAGGTATAAAGCATCAAGTTGGAGAAATAAATTATTTCAAAGCATTGTGTTCTGATTCAAAAAGAAAAGGAACGTAGGTTTTGAGCCCAATTCCATTATCACTCTTGCTTGATCTGTCATCTCTGCGCCCACCTTCCTCATCATATTACCAAGGCATCAACAGCAATCAGCCTTTGCTGTGGGAAGTAAATATGGTTTCCTTGATTGCAACAGAGAACATACAACTCTCATAATATCCATTTGGCCAAAGGTCATGTGATGGAAGTGTTGCATTACATGCTTAGGGCTACACCAAAAATGAATAAATAAAAAGGAAAGAAAACGTGCACAGACATTCTGGCAATGTCTTCTATTGGAAAGCAAGTCAGCATTTTCATTTTACTTGTTTAAGGGTTGGGAGTTGGGAAATGTGAAACCTTTTCAGTTTGCTTCACAAGAGTCTTGAAAATGAGTTGAAAATCACATCTTGAGTTACTTCGCAATGAGTTGAACCTTCTCTTCAGGAGAGTACCAAAAATCAAATTCATCTGCTTGATGCATGAACAGAAGTCGTCACGTTGTCTTCTCAAGTATTACTACAGGGAGAAAAAGGTCAATGATGATGCATTCTTCTTTCTGTGTGGGAGGGAGTAAGGCTTGGTCTTTTTTGCTTCTAACAGTATATCCAGAGCTTGTAAAACAAAGGATTAAAAGTTCTTAAAATGAGCACTCGTTTTTTATTTCAGTGTTTGGATTGAACTTTTTTATAGAATCTGAGTTGTCAGTAGGGGGTTGGGAGGGCTAAGAAGGGAAGGAGGAAGAATATTATGACATTTATTTAAGGTATTCTGTTCCAAGACTAGCAACTGAGGCATATAAAATCACTAAGACTTGACAAGCTGAGGCAAATTCTTACTCTTTGATAATATCATTTCAAATCAGAGAAAGAGGTTAATGGGTTTTTTCTTACCACAAATCAGTACCATGCCCCTGTGAGAAGTACTATACTGCCTGGGTTTGGAGGAAGCTGAGAGGAAGTGTTTTATTAATTGGAAAAGTGAATCTTCCTATCTATTAGGAGACATACAGTAATAAAGGAACGCTCTTTATTTTTTATTTAGCAGAATAAGTTGCCATGTACTAATGATTTTTTTTTTCCCATGTATCCATGGCCACTTGTCAGCTTTTCTAAGATAAAGATAGAATAATATTCTGTAAAATCCAACATTTTTCACTGTTTGCAAAATGTCTATACACAAGATAAAGAATATCCCTTTTGTAATATTAGACTATCAAGTTTACTCTAGTGTCCTTTATATTTGAACCATTACTATTTTATTTTTAATTACGAGAAAAAGCCTCATTTTAACTACTTATCAAGGTGATTTACTGAATTTTTCAGTTTTATTTTTTTTTTACATGAAAGATTCTTTTCCTGGTGGAAGTAGTATTGGTTTTTAGAATTGGTGATTCACTCAGCACCAAATTTTCCTAGGCAGGAGCAGGAAAGCCACAATATAATTGCAGTCACAGGAACATGGTAGGATGGCTCGAACAAGTGGTGTGCTGTGTGGGTGGCTATCAACTGCTCAGAAGGCCAGGAAGAAGTGGTGGAGGGGTCCTGTATGTTAGGGGCTGCTTTAACTGCCTAGAGCGTGGTGATGGTGATAAGATTGAGTGTTTATGGGTAAGAATTGGGGAAAAGGCCAACAAGGCAGATATCATGGCAGGACTCTGTAATAACCACCAAACCAGAATGAAAAGGGAGATGAAATATTCTCCAAGCAGCCGGGAGAAGTCTCACAGTGAGCCAGCTGGGGAAAGTAGTCCACTGGACATGTTGTTTCTGAACAGAAGAGGACTTGTGGGGGATGTTAGAGGCCATCTTGGCCATAGTGATCATGAAATGAAAGAGTTTTTGATTCTTGGAGAAGTAAGGAGTGGGGTGAGCAGAACAGGACAGCCAGGCCCCTTCAGTGTGGATTTATGAAGGGCAGGTCCTGCTTGACTAACCTGATCTCCTTCTGTGACAAGGTTGCCCACTTACTGGATGAGGGAAAGACTGTAGATAACTTTAGTAAAGCTTTGGACACTTTCCTGCCCACTTACTGGATGAGGGAAAGACTGCGGATGACTTTAGTAAAGCTTTGGACACTTTCCCACAGCATCCTCCTAGGGAACCTGGATGCTCGGGGCTTGGATGGGTGTACTTTATGCTGCATATGATGGATGGCCAGGCCTTGAAGGTGATGGTGAATGGAGTTTGATCCAGTTGGCAGCCAGTCAGAAGTGGTGTTCCCCAGGGCTCAGTACGGGGGCCTGACCTCTTTAATATCTTTATCAACAATTGGGATGAGGGGATCAAGGTCACCTTCAGTAAGTTTGCAGATGACATCAACTATTTGTAAGTTTTGCTGGCTTTCGGTATCATCATCCAATGCTCTGATGCTTACTTTGGAAATTAAAAAAAAAAAGCTGGTCTCAGTTACCATATGACAAGTGCAGCTAACTGGTGGGTCCTGTACTTGGTTCACAACAACCCCAGGCAATGCTACAGGCTTGGGGGAGAGTGGCTGGAAAGCTGCCCAGTGGAAAAGCACCTGGAGTGTTGGATGGCAGCTGGCTGAATGTGAGCCAGCAGTGTGCCCTGGTGGCCAAGAAGACCAACGGCATCCTGGCTTGTATCAGAAACAGTGTGGCCAGCAGGACCAGGGAATTGATTGCCCACCTGTTCTGTGCACTGGTGAGGCAGCATATCGAATAGTGGGTTGAATTTTGGGTCCCTCACTACAAAAAGGACATTGCGGTGCTGGAACATATCCAAAGAAAAGC
>NW_008616877.1:0-58419 GCF_000691845.1 Merops nubicus | reverse complement strand
GTGTCACAACAATCTCAGGCAATGCTACAGGCTTGGGGGAGAGTGGCTGGAAAGCTGCCCAGTGGAAAAGCACCTGGAGTGTTGGATGGCAGCTGGCTGAATGTGAGCCAGCAGTGTGCCCTGGTGGCCAAGAAGACCAACGGCATCCTGGCTTGTATCAGAAACAGTGTGGCCAGCAGGACCAGGGAATTGATTGCCCACCTGTTCTGTGCACTGGTGAGGCAGCATATCAAATAGTGGGTTAAATTTTGGGTCCCTCACTACAAAAAGGACATTGAGGTGCTGGAACATATCCAAAGAACAGCAACAAAGCTGGTGAGGGGTCTGGAGAGCAAGACTTAATAGGAGCAGCTGAGGGAACTGGAATTGTTTTGTCTGAAGAAAAGGAGGCTCAGTGGAGACCTTATTGCTCTCTACAGCTACCTGAAAGGAGGTTGCAATGAAGTGGATGTCAGTCTCTTCTCCCAAGTAGCAAGAAATAGGATGAGAGGAATTGAGCTTAAGTTGCAACAGGGGAGATTTAGATTGGACATTAGGGAAAATTTCTTCACTGGAAGGATGATAAAGCCCTGGAACCAGCTGCCCAGGGAAGTGGTTGAGTCACCATCCCTGGGGAATTTAATAGGTGGGTAGATGTGGTGCTTGGGGACATGGTTTAGTGGTGGACTTGGCAGTGTTAGGTTAATGGTTGGACCCAATGATCTTTTGAAACCCAAATTATGCTATGATTCTATGACTTGAGCACTCTTTTATTAGCATTAATGACATTTATTTGTACAAGTTACCACACATCCACCTACGCATGTATTCAAAGACTTATGTTTGAGTCTTTTTTTTTGACATGTTCTTATGTTAAATTGTGTTACTGTCATGCTCTGTTTCTAAGATTGTGTCAAGCCTTCTATTTTCAGATATCTAATTTTGTGACAGAGCTCCCTTGTGGCAGAACTTTGTGGTTTTCACTCTTGGAAAGCTTCTGCCTTCACTGTAAAGACACACCTCTAAGTTGTAGTAAAACACAGTGGTGTGATTTGGAAGTAAAAAGAATTGATTGCATTTAGGAGCATTGGATATTAACAGAAAAGAATGGAGAAGCAGAAGCATTTCAGATGTTGTTCTGAGTTCTTGAAGCTTAATAATATTTTAATTATTAGAAATGCATTTGAAATACTTATGATCCTTTTCCTTTCAAACCCTGTTTCTGAAGTTTATCAAACAAGGACTAAGTAAGACCACTATTTGTCTTGGCATTCCCAAACCCTTATCAGTGTTTGTTTCTGTACCATTAATTTCTTAGCTTCTGAGTAAAAAGACTGTAATATGAATAAGCACTTTACAAAAATTAGACATATACTTGGAGTGCCTAGTTGCAGGTACTGTCTGGAACTGACACCCTTCTCTTAACTCTTGAGAGAGAAGCACTAAATAACAAAGCACTGTATTTGTCAGTCAAGAGCAAGATAAAGACTGAGACTACTAAAATGGGCTCAAAAAGTCACCCATTCATTATGAAATGTTTGACTATCCTTTTTTGGAAAAAAAAAAAAAAGTAATTTTTATGTATTTTACCATGTTCACAGTCTGATCATGCAATTTAATGAATTTTAGGGAGGGTTTTGAACAAATTAATGAATTAATTAAGTTTTCTATTACTTTCAGAGGAGAAACATCTGCATGCAATTTTTATGTCTTGTCAATATTTTTTTTTAAATGCTAAATTTACCTCATCCTTCTTCAAGAAACATCTCTGCTGAGTACAGAAATTTATGTAGAACATTTGTCTTTGAACTCATAATGAAAATATTCAGTTGTTATTTGCTACTTTTGTCCTTCCTACAACAATGAAGATTTCTAGAGGTACTTTCTCATTTCATTTGTCATTAGCAAACCCAATCCTAAAATGGTCCTGCACAGATATTGGTAGTTATTAGTACAGTTCCACTGAGGAACAATCTCAAAGGTGGATTAGGGTTTTTTTACAGTCTTTACTTCGATGATTCTGGACTTTATTTTTTACTGTAATATTCTGAAGAAAACTGAAAACATTGAATCACAGACCATGCATGGAAGGGACATCCCTGCAGGTTTTCTTGTCCAAACCTCTGCTTAGAGCAGGTCTGGTTAGAACCGGTGGCTCAGAACTCTGTCTAATTGAGTTCTGAGGATCTTCAGGGATGAAAACTCCACGGTATCTGTAGATATATGTATCTGTGGACAGCCTGTTCCAGTATCTGATCAGAATTTTCACTCTTCTGACTCTTGTCCTATGGATCTTGCCTTAATCCCTGTGGTCTGGTATAGAGACAAGAATGGTATGTTCCTTCGTCTGGTAGATCTCTGCCTCAGGAAATACTCTGAAGTCAACCTCAGTCATTATCTCTGAATCAGAAGAGTCATTTCAGTACACTACTGAGGCAGAGTAGTATTTTGGATGTTTGCCTAGGATTCACACCTTTTAATTGATCTAGGAGCAACCTTGTCTCTCCCAATTCACACTCATTCATTCATGTGTATAAATGCACACGACATATTTAGTGATTTTACCTGTATGTAGAATTCAGGAACAATGACTGAAATTCAGGCAGCTCCTCTCTAATGTTGTACCTTTTTTTTCCCCCCTTCACTAGTAATTTCGTTTGCTCACAGTCTACATCCTTCTGTCCTTTGGCACTCAGAGAATACCTCTCTAAAGTACTTCAGCACCACTCTAAATGACTTCAGTGCACCATACCTTTTACAAATCCATTTCTTGATAGCTTTTCAGAGATCAGATTTCACAGGGCATGGTTTTGCTAGTTTTCTGATGTTAGTTTCCTCTAGGATATGTCTGAGGAATTACCAGTTCTTGAATCCATTTTCCACAGCAGGCTGTGGTGTTTTTTTTTCTGCTGTGTCTTAGGTGAGTTTGAAAATCTGTACCTGCCTTCTCTGTAGGAGCTCTCAGAGCTCATTTTCTTCTTATGGATAAAAATGGAACTTTCAGTTTCTTTATCATGAAGCTGTACCTGATCTGGGGAAGTGAAATGGACTTGACATTTGCACTTTATTGCTTTTTCCTGCTTTAAGCACTGTTTGAAAAAGCCAAAAGTGTGCACCAAAGAAGAGGACCTAAGTTCTAAGACACAAATTTTTGTGGAATTGAATTTGTGGATTATCTTAATACTTTTTTTTGATGGAATTTTCCGTGATTTTTGCTCGTATTAGCTCGGTACCTTTCAGATGAGAACATGATTTTAAAGACTATTTTTATTCTAATTTCTTTATTAAGGACTATATCCAGCTAAAGAAGAAGTTTTGTTTTTGATTTTATGCAGTTATTGAAAATTTTTGCCACTCTTATGGTGCTTATAAAAGGTATATTTAATGGTGTTTAATCATATGCTGTGGTTCATTGTTCTTCTGAAAATACTTTTAAAAATAAAAACATATATGGGTGCTATATGCCTTTGGCAATTGTTCATGGATTTGAATAGTATTAAATGGTACTTCAAAGCAGTTAATTTTCTTCTTTTTTTTAAAAAAAAACAACTTTGAAACTGCCTTGTATTTTGCTTAAAAATAACTTTTAAAAAAAACCCTAAACAAAAAATTAAAAAATGTAAAACCCTGTCACCTTTCTAAAAGTAGAAAACTTAATTGAATTTCCATGTTTATTTGGTCATTTCATTCTCTAAAATGATAAAATGCTTGTATTTCTTTTTCTTCTTAAAAGGTCTTAAAAAGTGTCATAGGTATCTCGTTAAAAAATTACAGCTTATGCAAGATTCATTAATGAGCACTTAAATTAGCATATTTCTTAATAGTCAAAGAATTTTGTGTATCTGAGGAAATAATTAGCATAATTTCTTCTTCTGGAACTAATTTATTACATTTTGGACACAAACCCTTACTTTCTTGTCTTAATTTTATTATTTCCAAGACTTTTTTTTTTTTTTAACAAAGAAAATCATGTTTATTGTAATTACTAATGAAGTTTGACTTTTCCCAATTTTTCAATCCTAAATTTCCCTTTGGTCTCACGCCCTCATGGTCTTGTGGTGTTAGCCCCTGCTCAGTTGTATGCTTTCTTTGTTAGATACAGATGATAACTACTGAAAATTTAATGCAGAATTTAGGAGCTGTTAAGAGCTTTCTCATTAATACTAATAGAGAATGCTGTAATATGACTGTGAGTGCTAGGCATTAAATAACAACCACTAAGTCAATGTTAACCACAAAGATCTTTCTATCTTTGTAGGAAATTCCATGGAGTTCTACTGTACAGTTAGATGTTCTAATAAGGAAAAAAAAAAAGGCTACAGAAGCTTTTCATTGCAAACAAGATATTACTATGAGGCAAACAGAATTGGAAGTTACAAAACTAGAGCACTAAAAAGACTGAACTCTGCATTGATTTGAATTACTGCCTCGTATTGTTTCATTCTGTTTGGAGAAAAAAATTACACATCACCTATATTTCAATATCTTGTTTCAGCTATCATTTTAAAAAATTGATTTAAGAACCTGACTGATATGATAGAAGACTTTAACTTTACTGCTAGGAAGGGAAGCTGGAATTCCTCAATCTCAAGAAAAAATAATTAAAGATCTGCCAGTAGCTATTGTTTAATAGCTTCAACAGCGGTCTTTGGTAGTGTTTATATTGTTTTTCATGCTACTGAATTCCTTGCCATAATGAATGAAAAGTATTCCTCTGTTTATTGTCTGAGTGTTATTAAGGAGGTTAATTTTAGTGCTGAGTTCTCAAGCAGGAGTGAAGGCAGAAATGTAAGTTTTATTAAATTATAGAAAATTTTATGGGTACTCTAAATTTATTTTAGTTTCCATTAGGCAGTACATTCTTATTCTTGGGCTATGTATCCCTTAGGATACATGTATTCTATAATTAAAAATATCTAATTAATGACTTAGTAGCTTACTGTAAGTTGATGCCACATGCGTATCCTGCAGCTGTAACTGGCACAGAGCAGGAGAAAAGTTTCTATCAGCTGTGTGAAAAGAAGGAATTTTGTTCCTGTTTTAAAATTGCTAAGAAGTGCTTGGAGTTTGGGCTGAAAAGCCATGAGGAAAAGTGCATGTGGGCTAGTTAGAACTTTGTGGTATAGGAGTTTATGATCTGTTCTACTCTGTATCACAAAGGTATTGCCTAGATATATATATGCTTTCTAAATAGCTAATTTTTTTTTTCCTCCTTTTTTTTTTAATCCTGTACTTATTTTGGATAGGCTTTTTGGAGCCTGCAGCTTTGGCCAAAGATTTATTGTTCAAATAATGTGGTCTACGTTGCATCCGGTGAAGAACCAGCTAATAAGCCTGTCCTAGATTGAACACATTGCATGAGTCATTTAGTAACCATAAACACCCAAGGAAAACCTCTACGTTGTCATAGGTAGGGGTTAACCACCAACAGTGTTTGCCAGAAATACAGCTGCAGCAGCCCCACCCTCAGCCAGCTCCACATGTTCTGACAAAACAAACGACAACAGGCTCTGTAAGTGGTACAAAATTCTGCAAATAAATTAGTCACTCAGTGAAAATTCCAGGCCAGGTAATATATTGTCCAGTGGAATTTACCTAGCAAAACTAATTGTCCTTATTAGTGGTGAAAATTTATATTTGATTTATCAAATAATTGACCAGGACTTGATTAATTTGAGTTCTTATTAACCAGGGGTAGACTTCTAAGTGTATGAAGAATCCTTCCTTATTCAGTTTGGGCTCTACCACTTTTGCCTTTTGGATATGAAGAATACTGGGATTCCTGGTGGGATTACAACATTTCTTCTCCTCCTAATGGCTGAAATGGAAAGAGGGGCTTTTTCTTTTACCCAGCTTACGTTTTTCTGTCTTATTCCCTGTGAATGGCTCCTGCTCTTTCTGTTTATAAACCCATGATTTTTGGTATGTCTGTTAAGTAAGCACATTTCATAAAGTTCTCGAGACCTATGTTAAGCTGATGGCCAGGCCTTGGTGAGTGCATTTTATGTAGGGAAGCTTGCAAGCATCTCAGATATGGACAGCTACTTGTATTTGAATAGATTCATCCTGCATTGAAGGAAGTCTTGAGCACCTGGATCTGAATTCAATGTTAACCCTGCTTTGAGCAGGAACTTGTGTTGGGTGACCTGTTGGTCTAAATTCTGGCCTCAACTATTGTGTGATTTGATAAATGCAAACCTGTTGATAAAATTTACTGAAAACTCAGTGACTTACATATTTGTGATCCATAAAAAGTTTCCTTCTTTTCACGGGGGTGTGATTAGAGAGCTTTTCAAGCCTTGTAGGACATGACTGTCTTGAGAACTGTAATGTTTTGGAAGCTGCCTGGGCTGGATGGACCTGCTGTCTTTTCTAACCATAATATCTATGAATTTGTAATTTTGAGGTGGACTTCTTGTTGCCCAATTTTACAGTTACTTAATTCCAGTATTGGGCATATTTTAAGAGACCACATTTAGTCATGGTAAGATTGTGGGTTACTTTGGGTTTTTTGTGTGTTATTTTTTAAATCCTTCTGCAGATTGTCAGCACTTAATGTATTCTTTCCTATTCCAGTGCCACAAATAATGTTCCTAGTCTGTGAGGAAAGCAAAGTCTGATTATTCATTTTGGAATAGATGATTGATTAACAAATGCTCCTTCCAAAATTGTTGCAGTTCTTTGTGAGGTGTTGGGCTCGTTCTGCTGTTTGTTTATACCAGAAATGCATTTCCATCACAAAAATGAGGGGTGGAACTGAGAAATTGTATGTTTGGTTGTATTTTCAGCATTGTTATCAATTCAATTATAGAAACTTTTTTAGAGCTGAATGCACACGTACTTTTGAGGGCTATGAAAGACTCTTAACTAAAAGTAGGCTTCATTAATATTTTTGCCAAATAATTCTTGAAACACTGGTGTTGCCATGTTCCCCTCTCCTTGCAGAAAGCACCCTTTGTATGCCAGATGAAAAGTCATTTTGGAAAGACATCTCCCAGTAGGAGCTCTTGCACTAACACTCTTTGAAAAGTGTACCCCAGCCTTTGAGTTCTTGAAGTGCCCTGTGTCACCATCCTCAGGACTTAATCCATGCTTTCTCTCCTAATTTGCCTCCTGCTTACTTGTGATACATGCTAAATTTGGCAGATTAATTCAGATTTTTTTTTTCTTTACCTTCAGCAAACAAAGCATGTGCACAAATCAGGACTTAGATTTATTTTTTTTGCTGGAACTAAAAACTTAGCTTTGTCTTTGAAAGCAGAGGTGCATGGATGTGTATGAGTATATATTATACACAAACAAATAGCAAATAGTCCTCCTTAACTGGTTGAGAATCACTTATCCTAGAATTCCTGCGGGATCTCTGCAGAAGTAGAAATTGGAGGATTAGCAGTTAGGCTTAAAAATACCATTGATACTACTGAGAGTTGCTTGGAGTCTGCTTATCTTTTATTCCATTTAAATGATGTGTGGAATAATTCATAGATTAATCATGCTGTTACAGCCATGAAATGTCTGTGTTGAAATTCGTGGAGTAAGGTAGTCTTAGGTCAAAATAGTCTTGTGATCTTTATACCAGACTTATGAAAACTATATGTGAAATGTAATAATAAAGATGATGGATTCAGGAACAGGTTGTTCTCCATTTTTTCTTCCTTACATCCTTTTTTCTATCAAAAGTTACTTGTGTTTTATGTATACATAGGTTCTCATATTTTTTTTCTTATTTATTTCCTTATTTATTTTCTTATTTTATTTCCTTCTTGGAAATCCTTGCTAGTATTTAAGATATATTTTACCTATAGAGGCATGTTAGTGCTGTATTTTATGATAAATGAAAGTAAATAATCGATTCTTGGAATATTATTTTGAATATTTTATTGATATTTCTGTTTGCCTTTTAATTTTTTTTTTAAAAAAAAAGTCTATGCATTTTAGTGTGCCTTTCCAAAGTTGCTTTAATTTCTGTTGCACTCCTTTCGACTTGTTCCACTTTGTCTTTTTAAAACAGAGACCTAATTATGGAATGTAGTTTCTCTGGTTTAGACAACCAGTTCTGAAACAATGGGAATAATGTCACTTACTCTTTGGGGAGAAAAATCTGCTGTGGTCTTTATAATAGTTACTGTGGTCCTTTGAAGTAATTTTGGGTAGAGCTTGTAGGACCTGTTGATACATAGTGTAAAGATAAAACACCTATCTGCCTTTCTAAAACTTTTCTCTCTCCAACTGGTTGCTCTGATTGCTACTTGAATGCTGCATTTTGCAGTACCTATATAAATCACCAGCCTGATTTGGATGGCATTTAGTAGTAGGTAGTGTGAATAAATTGACATTCTCAGTTTTTTGTGTATTGCTGCCTGCTTCAGCAGTGGTATTCTATCTATACAGCTTCCACTGCTGTAATTTCTGTGTGCACATGTTATTTTTTTTGAGTTATATATTAAAGCTCTGAATGTTTATAGAAGAATGCATGAACATTTGACTGCTTAAGGTTAACACTGATGGGAAAAACACTCAACTACCTTCTTTTCCCTTTAAAAAATAAAACAGCTCAAAACCCAACCAACACAAAACCACCAAAACCTGTTGCAGTCCCCAAAATTATACTTAGTTCTTATATCACGGGTAAATATTGGCCAATACTCTAATTGAAAATCTGTCTGCTTACAGAGATTTGACCCAATCTCTCTGTCTAGTGTTCATTTAAATGAAGTTCATCAATAAGAACTTGGAAATTTGTCAGACTTTGGAAGATGTGTGTTTGATTTGAAGTTTTTCTTGGTAGTAATTTTCAGCAGTGCATATAAACTGAAAGTGTCCCCTTCTGACATTTTAATATTTTAATTTGGAAATTTCCTCAAAACCCTTTGACTTCTTGTTTCTGAGCCTATGCTTTCACGTTAACACAAGTTTCTCCAGCCTGTAGTCTCTTTTAACTGAACTCAATTAACTTTTTGATGTTCTGTAAAGACCCTAAAGGTTTTTTGGATCATCCTTCATTCACATATCTGAATGATTTTTTAAAAATTTATTTATTTATTTTAATACAGTACCCTTCTTTGAACAGCCGTGTGTATCTTGAGTTACTTTCATTAGCTGAGTAACTTACTCTGCATTTTTGTAAAAGGAACTACAATTTAACTATAAATATATTAAAATGCCACAGAATTCAGGGCTACAGCTCAAAAATGCTGATCAGTTTGTAAAATCTAAATCAACCCCTCTATGAAACCTAGGGAAGGACCTCTGTGGTAGCAAAAAATTTTCCAGAAATTCACCACAGTCTTTTTCTAAGATGCAGTTTGTGCTGATGTTGCCAGACAGCTAAGAGATGGGAAAAGCAGGAAATCTTTTTGGATTTAATCATCGTACTGATTTAGAAAAGCAACTTAACCGTGGAAAATATTTTTATATTTTAAAATCATAAACACAAAACTGCGAAGCACATGACAGATTGCAGTTGCATTAAGTTGGATCATCTTTATTACTAATGAAGAAAATTCTTCATTTTGGAGTCTGATGGTCAGAAAACCTTCTTCTTGGAATTCTTTTTTGTTTAAGTTATATTCAGACTAGTTTATTTACTGTTTTCAGTACCATTTGTTGAGGTACTGAGGACTTGACCACTATACTTTAAAAGCTGTGTCTATTGCTCTCAAGTACCAGCTCTCTGTCTTCCTGTCTTGGAAAGCTTTTCTCTGAATTCTTGGTTTCAAAAGATTTTTAACCACATTGATGGGCAGTGCTTATCTTTTTCCTTGAAGATACTCAAATTCCATTGTAAAATACTTGATTTTTTCATTTATATTGACCAGATAAAAAAGTGCTTAGGAGAGATCTTGGAGTTCTAGCCCTTGCATCCTCTTTGTGAACAAGTTCTTATTTAGGTTCCTTGATCTTTTGTAGAACTTTTTTAGACTTCTTTTTTTAAGCCATTTGTAGACTGAATATTCATTTCTAAATGAGAATGTGATGTTCTGAAGAGCACAGAGATGAGCTAGCCAGCAGTTGTGCATCCTCTTTGTGAACAAGTTCTTATTTAGGTCCCTTGATCTTTTGTAGAACTTTTTTAGACTTTTCTTTTTTTTTTAGCCATTTGTAGACTGAATAATCATTTCTAAAGGAGAATGTGGTGTTCTGAAGAGCAGAGATGAGCTAGGCAGCAGTTGCATCCAAGTGGAGGTCTCATCTCTTACATAAATACAAATATATGAGTCATTTTGTCTTTTGACTCCTAGTTGAACATAAAATTTCTTCTCTTATGAGACTAACCAATGAAATATTCCCATTTTCCCACAGTGCAGAACACTGTGCTACTTCATACTGTTGGGCTTTTAGGGTTTGACCACAGTGACATGTTGTACCCGAGTCTGTCTATTAGAACTAACACCATACTTTTGGTTCTACAAAGTTTTCATGGCTATTTTATGAATAAATGAGATTTAGCAACTCAGTGTTTTTAAATGAAGACTTCTGCTGTATTCCAGGACCAGTTGGAAGATGGATGATGATGACTTTGGAGGATTTGAGGTATGTTATTTGGATGACTTAATTTTGAAATGTAACTACTTTCAACTATTTTTATAGGATTTTTTAGCATTTTGTAAAATATGTAACAATGGGTTTTTTTTTTTGTGTTTCTAGGCAGCAGAGAGTTATGAGTTTGGAAATGGTGAAAAGCAGACTACATCCCCTGCTATTGCTTGGGCAGCATTTCCTACAGGTATTGATAAAATTACTATTAAAATTCTTAATGCACTGCTGTCCTTCTGTATTCACTGTAAATATTAGTGCCCTGAAGGGTTGTATATACACACAAAAAAAAGAATAGGCATCAATGAAAACCTAGTATAAGAATGTTCCTGAGTAATTATTTAGGAAGCTGTACCTCTCAAAGTTAAACTTTCTTGAGGAATGAAAGAGAAGTACAGATTATCCAGTTCAGAGGCTGATTGACATCTCATGGGAAGATGAAAGAGAACTTCACTAAAAGGCTATTCTTACTTTTGAGTATGGAAGGTCTGTTGTAAATGATGGGAAAGCATACAAAAAATAAATTTAAAAATGAGACTTAACCATGCTGCTTCCCCCATTAGATTTCTTTGACTGTGATAAAGTCTTTAGTTGCTAGGAGGAGGGGGAGAAGGATCTTTTTCACTCAAGCAGTTTTAAAGTTAAAAAACATATTACGCACCCTTTTTCTTCACCAGAATCTGAAACATTATGTAGTTACTTGTATTTATTTATACAAATGCCTGATGTCTGGATTTTAAGCAGTTAATAAAAGCTTATTGATAGTGGATACCTTTACAATATCAGTACAACTAAAAAATTAAGGAGGAGTTACTGACTGGCAATTTATTTTATTGTGGGAATTTAGATTTTACTGCTTTCACAAAAAGAAACATCACTTTAGCATCATTAGGGGGAAAAAAAAGCAACCCACAATTTAGTCTTTTGTCAGGAACTGAAGATTTCCGCCTGTTATTCAGCATAACAACATAACAAATCGTGCAAATTATAGTTTTAAAAATAAGACAAGGCTTTGTCTCAATATGGGCTATCCATAAATTATGTTCTTCAAATGTTTTAATTCATTTATTTCTGGCACTTTTGGCCTTCATCCGTTACAGAATAACTGGTTTTATTTGTCATTGGAATAAAGGAAAATACATAATAAGGAAACTATGTTTTTCCAAATTTATTTTTCATCTTGTAATTTTGACTGTTATTCAAAACTGCTGCTTAAATTCATTAACTTATTTGAATGTGTTTAATGAAATCCAATATAACTATGCGATGTCTAGCTCATGAAGTCTAATTTAAATCTGATCAGGTGTGTAGAATATAAATAATTTGTAAGCAAAATGGAAGTTTTTTATATGATTTGTAAGTGAAAGAAGTCTTAGGGTAGGTTATACGAAGGTATTCTTAGTATTTCAAAAGTAAAAAAAAGCTCTTTGGTTTCAGAATATTTTACTACTGTAAAATCTGTCGGTGACTTTTTCATGCCAGTGTTGCTGTGAATAAATTAACTTATTCTAAGAGGCAAGATTTTAATAGGATTGATCAAAATGCTTGTTACCCGTTCTAAGTTACTGTTTTTTAGTAACAGAAATAGCTGAATTGTATGAGTGATGTTATTTATATATAAGTTGTTCTTGTCTTACCCCCAAAACTTGTCAGTCAGTTTGCTGAAAGATGCCAGAAATTCAAATGTATTACAGTACTATTGAGTTTTGATAAATATGGACAAATTTTGATAATTTGGATAAATTTGATAAATTATGATGCCATCGTATACACACCCAAGATTTGGTGAACTTTATGGAGGAGGAGTATGTTACTCATCAATTTCCTGCATATCTGATATTTGTAAGATAAAAAGTTATAAAACAAAGCATGGCAACCTCTTGCAGTATTCATCAGTGTGCAGGAAGATATCAGAAATTATTTCTAAGGCCCCAGTGTTGACTGCAGTGAGCAATTTCACCCTTAGAATTTGTCTTGGGCTTCTTACTATCATCTTGAAAGTTGATTTCCTTTTTTTCCATCGACTTACAGTATGCTAAAACATTTATTGGTATGTGCAAATAGTCTTCTTATGCAGTGCTTCAAATTAGAAAAATACCTATTTATTGTGGTGGCTGGTTCAGAAAGGGAGGAAAATCAGAATTTGTGTGGCAGAAATATTATACCATTCTTTCCCCTTCTACCAGGACACTTACCAGAGAGCCTGCACCTCTTTCTGTTAGGCTTCTCTAGCAGTGTCATCTAACAGAAAACCACTGTTCTTATTCAAAATTGCAGTCCTGGTACTTAGATGTCTTTGCTTCCACTCTTAGCAAAGTCTTAAGAACAGCCTGTTGTATTTGGTCTGTTCCTTTTGATTGCTTAACTGAGGTAGGAACAAATTGTCCTTGTTACTTAGTGTCATAGATGTGATAGATTTCCTTTTTTCTTTCAAGCCTTAACAAGAGGAAGTACTAAAAAAGAATAACTACTGTATGCCCAATATCTGGGCTTTGGAAAGATGTGTGGGAACTACTCAAACATCAGTGTTTTCTTAACTTGGATTCAATAACTGTATTTGTAAAGTTGAAAAAGAGGAAAATATATTTAAACAAAGCAAAACCCAAAAATTACTTTGGGAATAAAAACTTGTTTGGAAAGATGGCATCTCTCTAGGAACAGTAATGCATTACTAAGGCTTCTGTTTAAGCCTCAGGCTTAAATACAGTTCAGAGCAGAGAACAAAAATTGAAGTTTTTAAGAACTCTAAAATAAATTATGGAGTATTCTAGTGCCTAATCACTAGCCTGGCTGGTTCTCAGAAGAGACTCAAAGAGGCTGACTATTAATTATTATGGCTGGCCATGAAACTCATGATATCTTCTTGCTTTGTGACTATAAGACACTTTTCAGTTAGTTTTTTGCTGTGGATTCGTAAACTTAACTTTTTTTGAGGAAAAAATTCTAACAGTTAGACTGTTCTCAATTTCATTTGTTGAACATTAATATTAGCATTTAAATTGAGCTATTTTTGAATACAGTGACCAAATCTAACTGAATGTGCTGTTACCGACTTCAGAGATGTTAGTGGGGGCAACTTGATACACTATTTTATTTAAGAAAGTAACTCTGAAGTGCTGTAGACTGTAGAATGGTCCTTGCAACTGATAAGCAAGATACTTAAGTGAAAGAAATAATTATTTATAAGTCAGTTTTGCTTTGTTTCTTTTTTAGGTGTATAGTAGTAGAACCATGTTTTGCAACTTGATAAAAACAAGGTTTTAAGAGCAATGTCAGTTTGCAATTCAGTAAGTACATGCTGGAACATCAAAGTGCCCAGTTTTTAAAAAAAAAAAAAATTAAAATGTTGTTGGTTTAGTTTTTTTTTTTTATTATTATTATTATTATTCTTGAAGAGGAGATGGACAAATTCTCAATTTTTCTGCGTTTCTATAGGTGTCAGGTTGTGTGCCTTTATGCCTGTAGGGGAATCTTGGAATTTAGCACTGTGCTTGCATGCCAACAGATTCTGGTGTTATCTTTGTTTTTCTAAGGATATTAATAAGTCTCTTGCTTATAGTGAATATTAGGAACAGGATCTGGGTCTCTACATGCTCTGCCAGTGTTTAATTTTGTCAGGAATTCTTCTCTGGACATCAGAAGGAGCTCATGTAATGGAGCAGATGGAAAAAAAAAGCAGACCTTCAACAGAGAAGGACAGTTTTAGTTGAGATGGAGCCTCATGGATCTGTGCTGTGGATTGTTCTAAGTAAAACAAAAGTTTTTTTTTTTTTTTTAAAAAAAAGATAAAACAAGATGAGAGATGCTTTTTCAATGAAATTGAGACAGAAGACAGAATTCCCATCTGGGAATGGGTTGTAAGTGCAGCCTGAGCAAGTGTTTTTCATTCAACCTGTGCAGATTCAGAAGGATTTTGTTTACGAGTGTTAGGTGAAACCAGAGTCATGATAATGTTAACTGGGTGAGGTGGAATTTCTTTTGTTTTAACTTCATTTTATGAGGAAATGAGATGAGGGTCATCTGTACTAGTGCACAGACAGGCAAGCAGACATCTCCATGGCTTGCAAGATGCTGTTTTCAGCTGTTGTATTGAAATGGTTATTTCCAGTAGTTTCTTTTCATAATAAATTTTGGGCTTCTGCTCAATATTAACATCTTGACTTGGGAGGAGTGGTGAAGGGCTTGGAAATAGTAGTGGGAAACTAATATATCCCTAATGAGATTGGAGGGAACTGGTTTCATTCCTTGCCTTGATTGGACAGGGTTCAAAGGTGTTTGTAGAAAGTGATATACAGCCTTTTATGATATATTTTTATATTATATATAATGATACATGATAGGATATATCTTATATGATATGCAGACCTGGTATGGTCTTTTCATTTGCTAACATATCCATTACCTGGGGAATAGTGCTTTGAAAATGAGTCCTATAACTTTTCAGATTTGACCAGCTAGGATTTACATATGTTTAAAAGATTGTCTTGATGCATGTTTATTAGATCACATACCACCTCCTCTGTCTCTCTCTCTTCCATACAGTTGTCAAACTGCTTTAAAAAACAGTCGTATTGACTGAATATTTTGGCAGTTTTCTGGTAACCAATTTCTTTAAAGCAAACCAACCAAAACTGATAGGAATGAGTTACTAGTTTTCCTGTGTTGTGTAGTCATTGAATACTGAAAGATTTGTTTCTGAGGTTCAACTAAGTGGTTGCAGTCTTGTAAACTTTTGGTAGCTTTATATGTTTTACTTAAATAAGAAGCTAGGAAATAAAATTATTATTTCCATATGGCCTTAGTTTTAAGATGTTGGAATAGTACATGTAATTACTTATTTTCTAGAATACTTTGGCTTTGGATGAATAAAACGTGGGGAAGAGCTTTCTGCTGTGAACTCTAAGAAATCATCTTGAAAGCTCATTAGAGTGGTTTTGCTTCCTCTCTGTATGTTGATGTGAAGCTGTAACCTGGGGGAGGGCAGCCAAGCATTGGTAGGAGGACATTCATGCTCATTGAAGTCAACAGAGAAATTACTGTCAGCTTTGGCATTATGTAGACATTTCCCCACTGATCCCAAGTCTAATTCCCCAGTAGATGTGGGTGTGCACCTTATTCTGGTGAATTAGTGGTCTGCAAATACAGTGATTAAAAGTGTTTGGGTTTTTTTGTGAAAATTGGGAAATTTGCTAAGGCAAAAAAAAGGCAAAATTGACACGGAAACTAAAACTCCTACAGTTTTGCAGAATGCTTTGCATGCTCTGAGACTCTTACAACATTTATTATGGGCATATTGAGTGTCAGTTGATACTTGTTAATGTAAGCACTCGTTCTTTAAGCATTTTAACACTTTCTAATATTTATCCATTAGTATTGAGCTAAAAGCAGTATGAATACAGGAAATACTTTGTTTTGAATTAAATTTACTAGTGGTTGCTTTTTGTTTTGCTGCAAAAGAAGGGTTTTTTTTTGTGTGTTTTTTTTTTTTGTTTGTTTGTTTGTTGTTTTTTTTTTGTTTTTTTTTTTTTTGTTTTTTTTTAACAGATTCTATGGTTCTTCCATAAATCAAGGTTTTCATTAACAATGATAGGTTAATTTTATTGGGTGTCTATTACTTATGCATTTTACAATGCATTTGTGTGGTAGTTTGCTGTGTATTGGCAAAAGTAAATTTGTTGATGATTGTAAAGACACTAATTTTCTGTTTATTTTTCCCTAAGCTGCTTATTGAGCACTATGCAGGCTGTAGATCCCTGTGCTTTAGTTATGATGTTGCAGTTGACAGAAATTCCTGCCTTGTAGAATACAGTTTGCTCTCTCTTACCATTGTACTTGAGCAATGGTATCTGGGGCTGGGATTTAAGCAGATGACTGAAATTTGGACACACAAAACTGGTCTTAAATTTTCTATCTGAATGTTACTTTTAACTAAAAATGTTCAGTGATACAGTTTACTGTGTAAATAGTTGTAAAGGGCTTGGCTAGGATTGGGTTAATTTTCACCAGAAGTTGGGAGGGTCTTTGAGTTGTATCATTGAACAAATGGATAGTTTAGGATGGAAATTTAGGTATTGTTTCTTGTGTTTAACAGCTGAAACCTAGATGTAGGTGCTGCAAGGAGTTTGAAACGTGCTACAAAAGTGTGTCAAAGAGTTACTATGTAGCCTTTTGCTCAGACTTCTGCTGACATCTCATCTCTTAATTGCTGGATATAAATAGCATGCAATTATGAAATGTTATTTGTGCTTATTTTTTTCAGTGGTGTATCTCATATCTAATGTCTTTTTTCTGAAGCTCAGTATGCAGGGCATCACTCATTGAATGTTAGTGGTTCGTGGTCGCTGATGGCCACACTCAAAGAGTTATGGTCAATGGCTCAATGTGCAAGTGGAGACCAGTGATGAGTGGTGTTCCTCAGGGATTGGTACTGGGACCACTGCTGTTTAACATCTTTGTCAGTGACCTGGACAGTGGGATCAAGTGCACCCTCAGCAAGCTTGTAGACAACAGTAAGCTGTGTGGTGTTGTCAACAGAGTAGAAGGAAAGGATGCCGTCCATGGGGACCTTGACAGGCTTGAGAGGTGGTTCCATGCCAACCTCATGAAGTTTAATAAGGCCAAATGCAAGGTCCTGCACCTGGGATTGGGGCAATCCTAAGCACAAATGCAGGCTGGGCAGAGGATGGATTGAGAGCAGTCCTAGGGAGACAGACTTGGTGGTACTGGTTGATGAAAAGCTCAACATGAGCCAACAATGTGTGAGTGCAGCCCAGAAAGCCAACCGTGTCCTGGGCTGCATCAAAAGAAGCATGGTGAGCAGGTAGAGGGACCTGATTTTCCCCCTCTCTTCCACTCTTATGGGAGCCCACCTAGAGTACTGCGTCCAGCTCTGGAGCCCTCAACACAAGAAGGACAAGGATTTGTGGTCATAGGATGAGGGGTTATGGTTTCAAACTGGAAGAGGGTAGATCTAGATTAGATGTAATGAAGAAGTTCTTTGCTGTGAGGGTGGTGAGACACTGGAACAGGTTGCCTTGGAGAGGTTGTGGATGCTCCATCATTGGTTGTGTTCAAGACCAGGTTGAATGGGGCCTTGTGCAACCTGGTCTAGTGGAAGTCTTCCTGCCCATGGTGTGGGACTTAAAGATGATCTTTAAGGTGCCTTCCAAGTCAAACCATTCTGTGATTCTATGATTCTGTATTTGTCTGCTTGGTTTTGTTTCCAGAATTCCTGATCCCCCAGTGATTTTAACAGTTGTTTGAGCTTCATTACTGGGATAAAGATACAGAATTTTTCTTGCATGAGCAAGACTGCAGGCTGTCACTGATCTCTGTTTCTATTGACAAACTGCATGGTTTTGTAATTTCTTATATGCAAATTTTTGATAGAATATTCTTAATATTGGGAAGGGTTCAGAAATTATAGTTTGGGGTTTTTTTTAAAAGTCTATTTCTGCCAATATCTTATATTTGCACCTTATTCCAGCCTTCTTGGTCATATGGTTTTTGAGATACCTGTAATTAAGCACATGTGGCTTGAACTCTTCCCTTTCAGATATCAGAAATAAGACTTTAGCATGAAGACTTGTGTTGTGTGATTTGGAACTGTGCAGCATAAGGTACCTCTGAGTTCATGGATGTGAGTACTCTGTGGGATGCAGGATTTCGTGTGGGTGAGCTGTGAAACATTAGTGCAGGAAGTTTCAGCCCAGTTTATTTAAAAAGACACGTGGAGATGACCACAAAAACCAGAGTTTTGTAAGACTTTTATTCTTCTATTATATTCAGCCAATAAAAAGGAGGTGGCTTGTCTGCAGGCCTGTACAGCTGGTTCCTGGGGAACCCCTTGGCTTTAGCTGTGGGGAGCTTAGCTTATGCCTGGAGACCTGTGATGGATTGTGGGGCAGGTGATGGGCTACGTAGATGGTTGGTGGTGCAGTTCTGCCTTTTGTCCTTGGGTGTGGGAACTTCCAGCTGCCTGTAGGATGACAGTGGCATGTGGATATGATGGGTGGTGTGGAGGTCCCTTTATTTATGGCTGTGGGGTGTTTCCAGCTGCCTGTAGGTCCATTACAGGGTTTGGAGATGGTGGGTGGTGGAGAGATCCCTTTGTCCTCAGCTGTGAAGGAGCTTCCAGCTGCCTGTAGGACCACAGTGGCGTGTGGAGATGGAGGGTGGTGTGGAGCTCCCTTTGTTCATGGCTGTGGGGCGTTTCCAGCTGCCTGTAGGTCCGTGACAGGGTTCAGAGACGGTGGGCGGGTGGGGTTTGGAGATGGTGGGTGGTGGAGAGATCCCTTTGTCCTCGGCTGTGGGGAGCTTCCAGCTGCCTGTAGGTTCACCCTGCAGTTCAGACTGGGGCTGTGTGTGGTTTTTTCCTTACCCTTTGGTGCATGTTCCTGTGGACAGGTGTGGCGCTCTCTGGATGAGGAGCGGATGCTTTGGTCTGGATCTGTCTGTCTGCATGGCTGCATCTGTCAAATCAGAGAGATTTGGGGGGGCAGGGGAGAGAGTCAACATCCAAAGCAGTCACTTACCATTGCAGTCACTTTCCATCCCTTCAGCTCTCCCCTGCCTCCCTGGCTGAGCCTCTCCCAGCTTCCTGCCTGGGCTGTCCATCCCATGACCCCTGATGGCCAGGAGACACCCCTCCTATGCCAGCTGTGCCAGCCACCCCCCAGTGATATGGGCCACCACCAGTGTTCTGGCCACTGCATCACTTGTGATGGTGCCAGGAGCTTACATGGGGCCCAACCCACAGCTCTCCAGGGTGAAAGGATGGGTGGGGAGCTCCCTCTGTCCATGGCTGTGAGGAGCTTCCAGCTCCCTGCATGACTGTGCTGGGATACAGGCAGGATACTTAGCTCTAGACAGAGAGGACAGGAGCATGCTGTGTTCTGGTCCCACCTCTCTCTGCGTGTCCAGCTGGGATGCACAAAACCAGCAACAAGAGAGGGAAGAAGAGCCAGTCTGCACTCTCCTGTTTGGCACAGCCCTTGTTGTGTGCCCATCCAGGGCTGGATGTGTCACCAGCTGCCCTGTGGGATGGGCAGCCACCAATGTTCTGCCTGCTGTGACATCACCAGCACTGGTGCATCCCTGTGACATGGACGATTCAAGCAAGAAGAAACAAATTTTACTAAAATAATAACAACTGATCATGCTGGGGAGTGAAACTGAGTAGCTGTGGCAGGAGTTTAAAGAGCAGCAGCTCAGCAAAGGTGAGGATAAAATTAAAAGCAGCAGGGCCTATCTAGTGTCCAGTTTTAAAGACTTGTGCTGCTGAGATTTGTGGGTCTGGGGGCTAGGTTCTAGAAGAAGAATGCTCGTCAAGTTGACAGGTTGGGTGTCTGAGCAGCGGTGCAGGTTGCCCAGGGGGGTGGTGGAGTCTCCACATCCTTGGAGATGTTCAGTAGCTGTCTGGACAGGGTCCTGGGCAACTGGCTCTCAGTGTCCCTGCTTGAGCTTGTCTGCTGTCCTGTGCAGGGCTCCTGAGGAGCCCTGCAGCATCCAGCCCTGGTGCCTTCCACCCACAGGGGTTCCTCTGGGTTACATGTGTCTTTGCAGATGTGCATATCGTGGGAGTATGTACACACACATATTTAAAGGTGCATAAATATAAGGGGACAAGGACAGGAAGGAACAACCCCAAAAGGTTACCAAAAAAGACAGCAGAAACTGGAAGAACCATCCCATGGGTTCATGAATTAGCAGCTTTATTTTGAGGAACTTGATGTCCTTGAGGTGGTTACTCCGTTCACAGCCGTGGTGATTCTCTGCTTGTGGGGCTATGAAGGGGTGCAGAGATGGAAGGTGGTGGGGAGGTTCCTTTTGTTGGTGGCTGTGGCGAGCTTCTAGATGATGGAGTATGGAGGAAGTGAAATATGGAGCTGGTAGATGGTGTGGAGACTCCTTTGTCCATGGCTGTGAGGAGCATCCAGCTGCCTGTAGCACATGATGGGATCCAGAGAAGATGAACAGTACACAGATAGCTTTGTCCTTATCTGTGAGGAGCTTCTACTTGTGTGTAATGGTAGGGTATGGAGATGGCAGATGGTAGTAGGGTACAGAGGTGTTTGAAGGTCTGGTGCTGCTTTTGGCCATGACTCTGATGAGCTTCCAGCTGCCTGGAGGACCATAATGATCAGTGGAGACAGAGAGGGGTGGGGTGATCCCTTTGTCTTTGGCTGTGGGGTGCTTCCAGATGCATTTAGCTCCATGATGGGGTATGGAAACAGAAAGTGGTGTGGAGATCTTGTCATCCTCAGTGGAGGGGTGCTCCCAGTTGTCTGTAGGTTTCTTCTGCAAAGTCATGTATTTAGTTGAATAATTTTAAACCACACTGTTCAAAGGTGTTCAGCAGTTGTTACTCCTCATTTCATAGGTTTTACTTTAACTTCAAAGGTGGGGGGTTTGCTTCTGTTTTTCCTTCCTCCCTTAAAATCCTGAACATTGTTATCAGAAATGCAATCACTGAAAGCTCAATTTGATTGTAGAGGGTTCCACATAAAGCTGTATTATCTGAAAAACAGTTTTATGTCTAGTATTAGACACCCAAAAACATGTGTATCACTTAAGCTTTAATCTCTGTGAGTTTCCATTCCTCGTCTGTATCCAGACTTATTTTCTGGGTTTACTTTTGTGATGAATATTTTATATGTGGACTATGCCTATAGTGTGGTGATCATCACCAAAGGATGAACACTAACACCAGTATAGACAGTTATGGTAAGAGAAACAGATTGTCTGCTCAGTCAGAATTGCCTGGTGCATTATTTTAGTTGGTTTCCCATCTGCTGGAAATTGATTTAAAACTGAAATTCAGGGTACTAAGTGATAGCATAAAACAGAGATTTGTTTTTTTTAGAAGAAAAAGGGTCACCTCTGTCATGTCAATGTCATTTGAACTAACTGAGTAGGTAATGGTTATAGGAAGCTGCTTTTCTAAGACATTTGGAAGGGGAGAGGAGTTTCACGTCTTTATGGTACACCCAGGAAGCCTGAAAAGTCCAATTTCTAATTCTGGAGAAGCGTTTTACTGTTGAAGGTGCAGTTGTGCCCCAGTCCTTTATTTTATCCTGATTGCCTAAACCAATTCCTGTTCTGTTTGCTGAATTAGTGTCCCCTGGGCTTTTCATCCATTTTCTGTTTGCTGCTCAGCTGGTGGGTTTGGCTTTTTTTTTTTGTTCCACACATCTGAATCTACCATTTCTGCAGTTAGCATCCTGATATTTTTCTGTGTTGTGTACTATTTTCTTTCATCTTTTTGTTATATGAGGTTTGCATGTTCCTCTATCTTAACCTGAATTTATGATGATGATTTGAGCTGCTTCTAAAGCAACTGGATATGCTTTTTGAGTCTACTGCAAAGGCATACCTGTAGCTGACCATATCCAAGTTTGCAGGACTTTGCTGTTAAATTAACAATGTATGCAAAGCTTTCCCTTCCCCTTTTTAAAAATTGGGTTTCTGTCTCAATCTTTTGTGAAAGTGCTCAAGCTTCTGTTGTTTGGGGTTGATAATGATGACCCACTGTTCAGGATTTTTATGGCATAACTCAAAAGTGCTATGGAAGAGCTCTCACTCCAGTACCTACACTTAAGTTTTATTAGCTTGAGAGTTATTTACTTTATTTGCTTTTGATCCCTTTATTAAATGTAAAAATGCTTTTATGATGCCTCTTGGTAAGATGTTTGTATATGTCTTCTACGACAACTGAGGATTTTTTAATCTGTAATTTAGAACATTTATAAAAATGATACAATTTATAAAATTTAGGAAACTGTAAGATATGGTTTTATGGTTGACTTAAACTGATTAAAGATCATATTGAAGCTGAAAGGTTATGTAAATAGAAAGAGACTACTTAAAACTGCTGCTTTTGGTGGAAGTTGTCTTGCAAAACTTCTGTGTAAATTACAAGTCTGAATTTAGTGTGACTACACAATTTTGCATGTCCTTAATTTGATAGTACTCAAAAATGCAGGAACTTTCTATGGAATTATTGTTCAGTGCAGTTAGATGAGAGTTTAACCTTACATTAATATGACTCTACTTGTTGCTGGGTTTTGCCAGGCACATATTTCAGAAATTGAATTACTTGTTGAAAACATCTTCATATTGTGTATTTGCTTTCTGTTTTATTTTTTGCATTAGTATCTGAAGTCCACATACCTCCTGATGTTCTTCTGGAGCACCCTGTGCCTTCCTCCTGCCTGGTTCCTTCTGACTCGTTCAGTTTAGCAAGTGATAACGTGGCAACAGCTCCTGTTATAAACTCAGCTGCTCTTGAAGAACAGGTAAACCCACAACTTCTGTGTTTAGCTATGGGAACTTGATGTGCTAAATATCTTAGCGTTTTGTCTTTTTGATTTAAAAATTTAGATTGCAAATTTAGATTGAATTGCCTTTTAAGAGCAAAAGGCCCTTGGATTTCTGTGATGCAAACTTTGAAGTAAAATATTTTTTAATTTATGTTTGAATCCTGTAACTGAGAGACACTATACTGCTTTGGTACAGACTGCAAGAGAGGTGAGTGTGTTAAGGGGTTGTTAGAAATATATTGCTAGGCATGAAAGTGGAAAACAATAGCAGGAAGATTCTCTAAAAAAAAAATTGTTACTATTAAAGCTGTAAGATTATGTCTGTACATGTATGTCATAGTTGTATGTTTTCTAGAGTGGTTTTACGATTAGAGAATTCATGTATAATCTTTACTTAGAACTCAAGTTAATTATAATTAGTTATTTTATTTTACCCTTTTCCCCCATTACTTTTATTTTTTTTTTTTTAAATTATTACTTTTTGTGATCTGACGCAGTCCTAGTTGTGTGATCATGATCTCTCCATGTGGCTGCAACACTGCTGAGAACTCAGCTTCACTTTAGGAGGTGATAGTATTTAATTTTGAACTAAACAATTAGGTGAACAAGGAAGAGAAAAGAGTATCTGCCTGTAAATTAGCAGAAGAATGCTAGATTACTGTGCGTGAGAATTAAATTTATTTACCCTTCTCAGTGACTTTTTATTGCCATCGATTGCAGTGACACCTGTATGAACAAATTTGGAAGGTTCCTTGTTTCAGGGTGCATAGTAGTATGCACCTGGATGAGAAAATGCTCTTGTCTTTCTCTGAACCAACCAATACTCTGGGCTAGTTTGCAGCCCTCCCATTTTCGGCAAGCACTTGTTTTCTTATTCTTCAAGTAGTCTCATCAAGTTCTAGGGCTGTCTATGGTGAAAATTGAATTTCACAGTTAAATCAGATTTCCATAATCTGATCATTCAAAAACATTTCACCAGAACTGTGTAAACAACTTGTATAAAAGACTTGATTTGGTTAAACTGACTCTTACTGGTTCTCCTGTGATCAGCGCCTGTGTTCACACTTCCAGAAAGACTGTAGCTAGTGCAGCTCCAAGAGCTCAGTCTTAGTAATTAATTAGTTATTGTTTTGTATTTCTTCCCAGACTATAAAAAGTGGACGTGTGCCCAGATGCAATTGATACCAAAGAAATTTTCTTTTTTTTTTTGGGTTTTCCTGTTGGTTTCCTTGTTTGTTTTTCCTTGGGGGGTGCACAGTGTTTGTTTTCTTTTTTGACTGATGTCAGCCAGGGCCATTTTCTGTGTTGATAGTTCTTCATCAGCCTCTCTGACAATGTTTTGATATGTAAATTTCTACCCTTTTTGATTTGACTGCCAGTGCAATGTGGATAACCTGTGTCCTTTCCTCTTTGAGCTAGACCAGCAACTTTTCAGCTTGCGTGTTTGCTGGAAAGATTGTTTTGGATATTCCAAAATACCAAAGCTTAGGTGTATGTTTTAAAACTCAAAAGTCATTTAGTTAGGTGATCTTACCAAAAATAAGAAATAAATTTTGTTGCTTCTGAATAATTGTGTGCCAGTTCTAGTTGTAGGCTGTGTTTCAGTTCTTTTCTTCTTGTTCTAGACAGCTACTGACAGGTCCATGGTTCCATAAACTTCTCTTTTTAATGCAGGAAATAATGCAGACTAAAGAATACAACAGCAGCAAGTGTTAGTAAAGGAAGAAAGGGAGTTGAGAGGAGGTCCTTTAACATTATTTTGAAATGGAGATCAGACTTTGTACTTTTGGATAAACTAAAGGAAAATGGTGGGCACAAAATTATAATAAAATATTCTTACATCTGTTAGAGCAGGGTGTTAGGAGAATTGTACTCTTCTATAATTGTACCTCCAGAGCCTCTTGAGGCTGAACATTTCAGGTTCCAACATCACAATTTTTGGCAGTGTCAGACTAATCTTAAGTAGTACTCAAAAGTAGAATTAGCACCTCAAGCTTCTCTTTGCTTCCTACAGAAAAGGAATTCAGAGCACAAATTGCAGCTTTCTTTCTGGCTGTCTGTCTACTGGATCTCATGTATCCATGTACAGTCAAGATCTCAACTATTTTTATTTGTTTCTTTCTTTTGAATCCTTTGAGAGGTACTTATTTATTGGAAAGTCAGTATGTTATTTAAGTGTCTGTTTGGAATAAAAGGTGTTAAGGGAATGGGTTAAATCAGATTAGTCAAACCACTTGTAATCAACACATTGATGTTCTTTTCATCACCCCACACCAAATCTGAAGTGTTCTTGGCTTTCAAATTGCTGAAAAAGTGGCAGCTGAAATTAATTTATTAACTTTTTCCTTTGAAGTTCCTATGCTGCAATTTAACAAAGTGGTTTGGGTTTTTTTTTTTTTTTTTTGCTTTGGCTTGTGTTAATTATACCACAAAATATTTTCAACCTCACCTAGTTTATTTTTGTGCTTTTCTGAAAGTCTAGACTTATTATCAGTGTTTCATCTGTTTTGGGTCGTGTATTCTTGAAGCATTCGTTTCAGATTTTGTACTTCTACAGTTCACTGAAATAACATTAACTAAATATTGTAGACATGTCCATTGGGATGTGCTCTTATTCTGATGGTCTAACCTCAAGATAAGATATTTATTTTAGCACAAAAATTTGTATTGCCTTTCCATGGCTACTGTTTGCAGTCTGTATTGCATGAAAACATGGAGTGACTAATCCAAGAAGAGTTTAATTCCATGTAAGCCTGAAGCTTTGAGACACATGATTCAGTTTCACTTCTCTCTCTTCACCTCTTTTGAGTATTTTGACCTCATTGGAAACCAAAATATTCCATTCCATCCTCCTTCTTAAAGCCTTCTCCTAAACTATTACTGAAAAGCAGTTAGTGGAGGAGATCAGAAGGACTGATGTGAATCCACCTAGAATTACTAGGTACTGTTGCATTGCTGGAGCTTTCTTTTTGGCCAGCACACCCTACATATAAGAATGTGCATGGGCCATTTCAGAAAAGCATGGTTTCAAAACAGTAACCTTAATGTTTACAGTTCTTAAGTTCTGTAATATCCTCTGAAAATTAAATTGGACTTGACTGGGATGTTCAATTCTCTTTAGCATTTTCGTGACCATTTTGTTTCTTGTATGAATTAGCTTCAAGCAGATATTCCAGTTGCCTCTTTGAATGTGACTGAAGACAAGACTTCAGGTGCATCAACCATTGCTGATACAGAGAGAAAAAATGAACCGAAGAGCTACCTTCAGCAAGCTGTCACAAACCTAGAGATCAAGCTTTCTACTGCTGAAGAAGAAAAATTAAAAATCAAGAAGGTATGAATAATTTTTTTTTAAATGAAAACTTTTGGAATTTGTACAGATTTTAAATGTAGTTTGAGTTGGCAGAGATTTGCATTTAATTTTTCATAGAAAGTAGCCAAATTCTAGAGAACTTGGCCAAATTTTGCCAAAATACTTTTTTTTGTGTGTGTGTGTCTGTTTTAGACTGAATTTTTCTAAAGTTTCAGGGAAAAAAAATTTCTTCTTGGAGGAGGAAAAAAAGATAAGGAAATATAAAATAAAAAAAAAAGTTTTATTAACATGGAGCCATGAGGTTAGAAGACATAGTGATTCCCCCATGTTTTGGGAGTGACTGTGTGGTCACTAAAGTTGAAAGTATCTTTGGATATCTTTATGAACATAACATGTAACACTTTTTTTTTTTTTTCTTCTCTTTTTTTTTTTTTTTGGAAGCTCTGGTAACTAACTTCTTACTACCCCTTCTGACTTGAATATGGTAGAGTGCCAAGAAGGTCTATGTCTGTAGTTATGTGTCTGAGTACTGAGGTCACTGGGGCATGGGAGAGTGAGTTTAATTTTTGCTATTTTTGATACAGTTCCTTGATAGCTATGAAGGTGTGCTGTGGAAGGAGAAAATGGCTTGTTTGGAATGAAAATGAGGATGAGTAACTAGAGCCAAAGATGAGGAGGTCTGGAATGGATTTATTTTGGTAGGAATTAAGTGCATAGAGGAGGACTGGAAGGGAGAGATGATTACAGACTATAAGGGGAGACAGGCTGAAAGCTAGCCTCTGAATTGAGGGAGTTCTGCACAGCCAGTCTCTACAGTTGAATCAAAGACTTTGAATCTCAGGAACTGTTTTATTATTTTGTCCAAAAGCAGGATTGAGCTAAGCAGACCTGCTCTTTCTGTCCTCCTTATGACCCTCTCAGTTGTGCCTTTGTTTGAATAGCTGTACAGTGGTCTGGCAGGTCATTTGTTTCTATACTAGCTTCCTGTGTGGCTGCAGAAATAGGAGTTCCTGAGCAACTGAAAGGATGCCAACAGCTTATGTGTAGTAGGAATGAGTTTGGTAGAAGCAACAGCTGCATTAAGAAAAACAAAGTCTTTAGCTCTTTGTATAGCAAATAATTCTGCAGTTTGTTGTCAGTAGTGTCATTGTCCTCACTCTCTATTGGTTCATGTTGGGCAGGCTTCTAGACTGACTTTCTACAAGATCACAGGCTATTTTAAAATTTTACTCCTTTTGGAAACATAGGTAGAGATCATTAGGACTATATATAATGGAACTTCTGCCTTTGTAGTGAAAACGTTTCCTAAAAGTATATTTAAATATGCTGCTTTTCAAATGCTGAAAGACAGAACAAACTACTAAATAATATGGAAATAATTGGAGTAGAATAATTCCAGTTGGAAGGAACTTACAACAATCATCTGGTCCAACTGCCTGCGCACTTCGGGGCTCACCAAAAGTTCAAACATATTATTCAGGGCGTTGCCCAAATGCCTCTTAAACATTGACAGGCTTGGGGCATCAACCAGCTCTCTAGGAAGTCTGTCCCAGTGTTTGTCCAGACACTTGGTAAAGAAATGTTTCTTAATGTCAAGTCTGAACTTTCCCTGGCAGAGCTCTGAACCATTCCCATGTGTCCTGACACTGGATCCCAGGGAGAAGAGATCAGCACCTCCCCCTCCACTTCACCCCCTCAGGACGCTGTAAAGAGCAGGGAAGTTGCCCCTCAGTCTCCTCCAAACTAGCCAAACCCAGTGACCTTAGCCACTTCTCACAGGACATGCCTTCCAGGACATGCTTTTGATTTTAAATACCTTATACTTCTTGAATATGTCTCAATTAATAGGCCGCAGTCAGAGTTTTCTTGCACAACCTTTTATTTCTGTATATATTATGATAGCAAATGTCATAGTCTTCAGAGATGAACGAGTTGCAAAGATGAACTGAATCTGTGTTTTTATAATTTGCAAATGTTTGTAACTTTACATACTTTCTTTTGTAAACTTTATAGGAGTTAGAATGTTTACTGGAAAAACACAGTATTCTAGAGATGAATTTCCTGAAGGAAAAAAAAGGAGTAATTTCACATCAAGATCATTACAAGACGCTCCAGGTAATTTGTTTCCTTTAGTATCTTAGTTTTTTTTCTGAGTGGTTTTGTATAGAGTATATTTATGTCCTACCAATAATCTGTTAACTGTCTACAGGCCTGCTCCAAAGCTTTTTAAGTCTTAAGAATTTATAAGGTCTTTAGATCAGAGTCTGACTTTCAGCATTAGTGGGAATATATAAGTAGCCCATTTGCATAAGTACATTATTGTAACTTGGATCACTCATCCTTATTGTGATCTATTTCATAGAACAGTCAAAAAAAATGCTTTTCACAGTAGATGGGTGTTTAGCATGTTCGAGAGCACCTACGGCCAGTTATTTGTGAAGTATGAGCTGACCTGAAGATGGAATAGTTTGTGTTGCATAATAAAAATCTCTGAAGTGTAATTATATGCTAGACAATGGAATTAGAACTGCTTCCACTGCAAAAATCAACATCGTTCATTAAACACATGTGTGAAATCTGACATACAAGACAAGTTTTTACTAAGTTTTCAGTCTTCTTCCCCTGTTCTAGCAGGACAAACTAAATGTTCTAGATGTACAACGTTTCAAAAGTTCCCTGTTGGTAATTCAGCTTCACTTAGGTGTTTTTGCTGGCGTTGATGTTTTTAAGTAGCTACTGCATTGTTTCCCATTGCTATTTAAGGGTCACTGTAATAATTTGGGTTGAGTCCCTGGCTGTAGTGCTTCCTAGAACTTATGCTAATATAATCATCTAATAGTGTTGGGTATTTTTTTTCCTTGTGTGTAACGTCCTAGTCAATAACAGAAATGTTTGCTTAGCTATGTTATAAAAATAAGTTTTGATTAAAAACCTTCTCATTTATAAAATATCGTAATATATATAGTTAATAATCATCAACCACTCTTGACAATAGAAACAGTGAATTTTATTTTTTAATACTTTCACGATGCTCTTCAAGCAGAAGTATTAAAGTAGTGGAAGTGTTGGTGAGCTTTGCAAGTGTTAGTCTCTGTACCATATCCCTTTGAGTTTGGTACTACAGTTTTAAAGAATGGCAATGAAAGGGTCATAACCTTTTGCAGAAAAACTCATGCACTTCCTCTTGTTGTCTTCTGGATATAGCCCAAATCGAATCAGAGAAGAAAAGTGAGCCATGCTTCTAAGAGCAGACAGTTAAAATTACTTCCCTGAAACCTGAACATTGGATGCCTTCTGTTAGTACAGCTTTTAATGCCAATTCCTTTTGTCTTTCTCCTTTGGCTCCTACAACACTAGGGTCAACACCTGTGGCCACACACTGAGTCAGTCTGGCAGCTATGCAGTACAGATGTCTGTCTTGCTAGCATTTCTTTTCCCACTAGAAACAGCTGGTTATTAGTGCTGTTGACTTGAGAAGCTTAAAAGCAGCCTATAGTCATGGCTAGCATAACTTTTTGGAACTCTCAGGGTAAGACTTCCAAGTGAACTGGTTCTGGCATCCTAAACATTAGGTGTGCATTGACTTAATTTCCCTTAAATGAAATTTCTGTGTTAATATTTGAGTGTAATATGTAAAACAGATGCTTCATGAGATGGTTCTAACTGTATTTTCCATGAGGATGGATTATTTCATGCACCTTTATATTTGCTAATTAACTGACTTCTGGCACTGGTGACCTAGGGGACTCTCAAAAGTTGACCTGGAGGTTATAAAAGCCGGTCAGATCTTTAACAAGGTGATTTTTAGACTAGACTAACTTCTTTTTGGAGGAAGTTATTGTACTTAGTTCTGAGAGATTTGATTAATATTTGTAAACTAAGCCATTTCCTATTGATTTCTGACTCAGTCAAGGGCAACAGTTATGTTTTGGTGTCACAAAATTGTTTCAATAAAATACACTTTGAGTTTTTTTTCTGATAAAGTAGGAATATAAAACATATTACAGATATTTTCTTTGAGTTGAGTTATCATCGAGTGAAGTGAATGGTGTTCCAGACCAGTCACAAAAATTCTTCATTGCAGCTGTAAAAAAAAAAAAACTTATACTTAATTTGGTAGTACTGAAAATGGAAGAACTGAATGGTAGTGATAATCACTGTTCCTAATTGGCAGGGCAGAATTCCAAGTCTTTGCTATAGTGTTAGCATTTAATAGATGGAGGACAATAGACTGTCGCCCCATGACACCACATTTATGCTTGTGTAAAAGGGAAAAGTAAAAAGTTCAGTATTTCATATAATAAAATTAGCTTTAAAAAAATCAAGATTGAACAGAGCGTGTAGTATTTCCACATTCTTAATGTTATTTCCATATGTTAGTACAACAACCAGAGACAGTAAAGGGGCAGCAGTGGGTTCATAAATAGAATAAACAAATTGCTATTAACTAGTATTACTGAGTTGTTTGGATATTTAATTTAAGGGTCCCTTTGAGATATTGAATTCATATAAGCTGGTAAAATTAGAGTTATGATTCCCACATTCCCACTTTGGTATTTCTTGTGTTTAAGAGGCAGAATAACATGCTGTAATTCTAACTTCTTTATATACAAAAAGTAGCTGAGTTAGAATTGCTGTTGGAAGTGTGATTTTCGTGTTCTTGACTTGTGTGCAGTGTTGCAACCATAAAGTTGCATAAATTCATTAGCATTATAATTCCTTGCTTATTTAGGGAGGAAGAAAGCAAATGGCAACGTGTGTCTGTTTCGTTTTGGTTTTGTTGGTATGTTAGTCTTATTTTTTTCCCTTTTTCTGATCATAGTCATATATAGTGAACTCAACTTTTAACACCTCATCTCACCTCTAAATGTGAGGCACTGCATATTTACAATATATTTTATGCTTGTTGGTAATACATGATTTTGACTGTAATGTAGAATTACTGGTCATTTTAATCCTATAAATCTAAATTTTTGCTGCAACCCCATTGCAGTATGTTGTAGAAATTAATGAATTTCTCATTTAAAAAATATCAAACCCTAATTCCTAATGCTGTGAAAACCCATCAACAGTGAAATGAATACTTCCATTTAGTTGGTGATGTTCTCTTATTTGCAAATCAGAGCAGGAACATTTCATTTCAGAAGGAAAAATAGTGCCTGGGTTGTAGCACTCTGAGTATGAACTTAATTCTTTGGACAGATTGTTTGGCTGATAAGACTTCTGGTGTTTGGTCTATCTACAGACAACTGGTTTTGATGATTCACAAAGAACTGGATCTTACTTCTCCTCTGCTATTTCTTTGATTTACCACATAGTCACATTTAAAGTAATGTGTTGCTGCTGGAAAATTCTAGTTGTGGTTATACACATTTTTCCCATCATCAACCCTTTCTGGAAGTTCAGCAGCCTGTTTTTTCAAAGAACAATACAGTTGATGTGATGTGATCCTTCTTTTTGAAGCAGACCCTTTTTTCATTTGGCAAATGGCATCTATTCCTCTGACTTAACAAATCTATAGTTGTTTTGAAAACACCAAAAATGTTTTCTTTTGGAGTCCTTTGTTTCTGTTCCACTTTTTTTTTTTTTTTTAGGGAATGTCTTTTAAATATTTATTGAAAAAAAATTACTTTAATGTGCTTATTTTATGTAGCAATATTCCTTTTGCTGCGAAAAGTCATGGTTGAAAATTAATTAGCTTAGTGCTGCAATTTCATTTTTGAATGATATTTTTGTGTGTAGAAAAACAGGCCAGATAGACTCCATTCTAAAATGATGTTTTAGAAAAATAAGCGTATGGAGAAGAAAACTTTGACAGGTCAGTATATCATATCCAAAGAAACTTCACTAAGTCATGCACTAACATCTAGCTGGGATTAAATGGCATGGTAACAACCTAAGTACAGTCGTTCCTGGTGTTAGAAGTTGTTTCATTTATTTCTGGAACTGTTGATATTTGGGGATTATTTTTTTATTTTCCTTTGTGTACCTGTGCAGTTGTCACATTTAAATTATAAAGTTTCAAATTATGAGGAAAACACTTTGAGTAAAGACAGGAAAAAGTACACTTGAGATTTTGGGCTAGTTTCTGCCCTCCTAATTCTGAGGGATGAGTTTATTCTCATTAATATTGCCTGTTCATTTGGGGATTTTTGTATGTTAGGCCCATCACACGCAGTCATGTAAGATAATATGCATGTTTGGTTATGTCTGTCTTCTTGGTTTTGGAGATGATGCTTCAAAACTTTAAAACACTTCATAAAGTATATAAAAATTAAAACTTTATGTTAATGCTAGATTCTTCATACAGTTTTGCTTTTAAGTAGAATTGTACAATGATTTTTATACAGTTTAGGAAATGAACGTAATGTAATCTCAAAATTTACACCTAATACATGTAAAAATTTGCCTGTATTCATAAGTTGTTGAAAAAAGAATGTTAGATAATGTGATGAGGTCTGTTTTTATGTGTATGCATCCTTTTTATTTTTTCCTCTTTCTTATAGTATTTAAAGTGATGTCTCCTAACTGTTGTGTCCCCTCTGCTTCATTTCTTTCAGAATTGTATTAAGCCTCATAATATTTTGTAATGTATTTTAACATCAGAGGATTGTAGAATGCCTTAGGTTGGAAGGGACCCTAGAGATCATCTCATCCAACCTCCCTGCTGTGGGCAGGGATGTCTCTCAACTAGACTGGGTTGCTCAATGCCTCATCCAACCTGGCCTTGGACACCTTCAGGGAGGGGGCATCCACAACCTCGTTTTGATAGAGACCAGTTTTTCTATTTGGGGGGATAACTCTAGGTAAAAAAATAAATAAATAAAATAAATGGTAGCAATGGAAGATCACATCCAAGAATTTGTCTGTTGACAAGCTGAGCTGTTGTCGTTCAAGGCCACTCAGCTGGAAGAAAGCCACTTGCTGACTCCTACCCTCTTCCAGTGGGATGTAGAGGAGAAAATGCAACCAAAAGGTTTGAGAGTCAAGACAAAAGACAGAGAGGACACACTCACCAGTTATGGTTATGGACAAGAGACAGACTTGGCTTGAGGAAAGAAACTCAATTTAACTTAGACAAAACTACCAGCAGTTCACCAAATTAATCAGAGTAGGACAGTGATAAATACAACCTGTTCTTAACTACACCTTCCTCCCATCCCTACCTTCTTCCCAGACCCAGCTCTTCTCCCTCACTGGCACAAGTAGGACAGTGATAAATACAACCTGTTTTTAACTACACCTTCCTCCCACCCCTCCTTTCTTCCCAGACCCAGCTCTGCTTCCTCTTCTCCCCCACTGGCACGGGGGGGCAGGGAATGGGACTTGCAGTCAGTCCCAGTCCATTCTGTGTTGCTTCTGCCACTCCTTCCTCTTCAGTGGAAAATCTCCTCACAGTCTTCCCCTGTGGCAAGATGCAGCCCTTCCCCAGGAGGCAGTCCTCCATGAACCTCTCCAACTAGTATGAGTCCCTTCCATGGGCCTGAATCCTCCCAGTGATGGACTACTCCAACACAGGCTTCCCTCAGTCTCACAGCCTTCTTTGGGTCAGTCCCCTGCTCCAGGGTGGGGTCCTCCACGGGCTGCAGGTGGGATTCTTCTCGACTGTTGATCCCTAAGGGTTGCAAGGGCTCAGCCTGCCCTGTCACCACTGGGAGAAGGGGAATGGCTGCTTCAGTGTGCCTCCCCTGCATGCTCCTCACTGACCTGGGTGTCCGTGTGGTTGTCTCTACCATGTCCAACTCCTCAAGAAAAGAAAAAACCTCCCAAAACAAAGGAACCTGCCCAACAGGGTTTCCCCTCTTAAGTGTGTTATCACAGAGGCTTGGCCTTGGCCAAAAGTGGGTCCAACTTGGAGCCAGGGGAGCTTCTTGAAGCTTCTTACAGGAGCTGTGCCAGTAGCCCACTTCCCTGCTACCAAAACCACCATGGCACAAACCCAACAAAGCTGCCCATTTACCGCACCAAAGCTGAAATGCAGCACGAGTAATCATGCTTTTTCTTCAAACTGCAGTTCACCTTTGAATTTAATTTTGAATAATTTTGACTGCAAAGGTTGTTTCCATTCCAGAGAAACTGATGAAGCAGGGAGGGGCTGACATTTCCTTCTGTGGGCAAAGCAAGTATACCTTGGTGTGTTTATTACAACAAAGCTTTGAACTTGGTAATTGAAAGGAAGAAATTATGCTTTTCTGAGCTATTTTTCTGTCCAACATCTCTATATGGATTCAAGAGAAAAGTTACTGTTTTCCTTTACTGAAATGTGACAGTGTGTACATATGATATGATAGTGAATATATATACTTATATATATGGATAAAAAAAAACAATAGCTGTAGCCTGTTTTGTGCTACAGATTATATTTTAAGTATTTTCACCTTAACTTCAGTTAAGATTGAGGAAGGAGCAACTCAACCATAGGCTGTGAAACAGATTTTTCTCTTCTTGAGCTGACTCTGGAGATTTAGGCATGACAGACATCTGGATCATGTAAACAGCAAAAATACCAAACTGTCTTGCTGTCTTTCCTATTTCTGTTTCTGAAGTAGGTTAAACGTAACCACTTCTACACTTGCACACTGTGTTGAACAGGTTTAATGACTTTCAGTTTTGCCACACGTGGATACTAGAAATAATGTAGGCAATTTTAATATAACCTAACTGAGATTTGAAATAGCAATTGATAAGCTGTTTCACATAAGAATCCTCCTAAGTCTCTTACATTTGAAAATGTCTTGTATTTCTGAATGGAAATTGAAGTCTTAAGTTGATTCAAAGTCTTGGCCTGGAGTAGATGGTGTACTGCTGTGACTGACTGCTGCTTTTGATTGTGACATTGGCAATAAAGAACATGAGAACTCAGTGCTACCTCAATTAATAAATGTCAGCCAAAAGGTTAGTGACTCACAGAAAACCTCTGATAGTGTTTGACAGTTATGTCAGTTATATTTTTGCTGTGATACTTTATAGTGAACTTTTTGCTTCCCCTGCCTATTGCTTCTTAGTTTGAAAAATCTGTTCTAAAGTAGTTGTGATAAAGTAGAAAAATTCCATCTAAAGCATTTATTTCATTGCAGTTGGAAGGAACCTCTTGAGATAGTTTCCCACAAGATTCTTGTCTCTAAATTGGAGAGAAACAGATTTGATGGATGGACTGTTGTATAAAGAATTGGCTGGATAGCAGTATCTCCAAGGAGGTACAGTCAACAGCTCAATGTCCAAATGGAAACCAATAACACGTGGTTGCTCCTCAAGAGCCCAGACTAGGACTAGGACTGTACTAGTACTATTTAATACCTTCATTAATGACATAGTGGGATTGAGTACACCCTCAACATGTTTGTGGTTGATACCAGGCTGAGGGGTATAGTCAGTACACTAGTGGACTAGTTGTTTACTGGTGTCCACAGGTTGTTCTCTGCAAAATTGCTTTCTTGCCATTGACCCTCAGTGTGTAGTGGCACATGGGGTTATTCCTGCCCTAGTACAGGATTTAGAATTTCCCTTTGTTAAACTCTAGCCTGTCCAGGACCCACTTGAATGGCCGGGTAAATAGTTGTATCACCAGTTCCTCCAGGTAAACTTGCTGAAGGTGCATTCCACCCCATCATCCAGGTCGTTAAAGAAGAGGTTAGACAGTATTTGCCCCTGTATTGACCCATGGTACACCACTTGTTAGCAGGTGGACTTTCTGTCACTGATCATAGCCTTCTGGACACTGGCATTCGTGCAGCTTGAAGTCCACCTCATTGTCTACTTATCTAACCCATACTTTGTGAGCTTGTCTATAAAGATGAGGCAGTGTCAAATATAAAGGGAGACAGTGTCAAAAGTATTGCTAAAGTATAAATAAACAACAGTCATGACTTCTGCTTCCACCTCCTGTACACTTCCTTTTTATGCCAGAGTTTAGTGAGGAGCTTCTTGTTCATCTGTGCAGGCCTCCTGCTGTCTTTGCTTGGTTCCCTCTTTGTCACAATGGACCATTCTTGAGCTTGGAGGAGATCTTTGAAGAGCAACCAGCTCTCTTGGAGCCTCCTTTCTAGGGTTGTATCCCATGGGATTCTTCTAAGCAGACCCACAAAGAGATCAAAGTGTTTTCTCCTGAAGTCTAGTGTTGTAAGCCTGCTTTTTGCCCTTCTTCCTCTCTCCTGAGCTCCACCATCTCATGGTCACTGCAGCCAAGGCAGACTGCCACGGATCTTCCCATCACTAGACAATCCTCCACATTTTAAGTATCAGGTCCAACATGGTGCCTCAGAGGTTGCTCCACAGCCGACTGTGTTAGGAAGTTGTTCTCAGTGTGCCCCAGGAATCTCCTGGATTGCTGTATTGTCCCTCCAGGAAATACTGGAATGAATAGCATCCCTGATGACCAGGGCCTGTGAATGTGTTAACTTTTCCCTCTTGTCTGAAGAAGGCTTCACCTTCATCATCTTCCTGTAGACCATCTGTTCTATAGCAAGCAGACACAGCGATGTCTGCCTGCTGATCCTGACCCATAAGTTCTTCACTGATCACCTACCCCAAAATAAAGCTCTATGCATTCCAGCTCCTCTCTCATATGAGAGGCAACACCTTGTTGTTGCCTTCCTGGTCTTTCCTCCCAGAAGAGTGCATTCATGATTCTAGAAAAAGTGTTCTGCAGAAGACTGGAAACAGGTCTTGGAGGTAGGTGCTTTTTGTGGCTGCAGTACTAGAAAATATATGTTTTCATACAAAACCAATTTATGGCTTACATCCTGTTAAATAACATCTAAGAAAATATTTAGATTGGTTTTAGGTGCAGACATAGAGGAGACAGAATGTTAATAACAAAAAATAAGTGTGAAAAAGAAGTTATCTACCTGCAACTAAATTTATAAATGAGATTCCAGGAAATTTCACAGGTCACAACAGGGCTTAAAATTATGGAACACCAAAAATGGGGAATTTCAGAAAGAGTACTTTCACAGACAGCAATGCATCTTTTTGCTGAACTGTTAAAGGTATTTATGGATATGGCAACAATCCCTTGCCCACCTCTTTTTCAACTGTGTGCCAGATACCTCATGTTTATTTCTTCACCTTTAATTTTTTTTTTTTTACTGTTACTTTATGTACTCTTCTTTCAGACACTCATTTTTATTCAAAGTCTCTATTTTATTAATTATTTCAGAGCTGTTTATCTTTTGGCCAGCTTTCCCCCCACCCCCCCAGCTTTGATGTCATCTTTCCTCTAAATTACTTTTCCACAGTATGAGGAAAAATAACTTTTTATTTCAGTTAAGAAAAGATTCTACTCCCTTGCTTTTATGCTTTCCTCTTAAATTCTTTTAAAATTTATTTTATTGTTTTATTTCAGAGCTATTATTTACAAGTGTGGATAAAGGACTAAGCATGCAGTACAGTGGGAAAGCATTAGTTATTGCAGTGGTCACTACAGAATATAAATATAGCAACTTTCTAATCAAAGTTTTAAAACTGCTATCTGAATATGAGAAACTTTAAATGATGAAATAATGTTTGGGAGATTGAGGAGATAAGGAAAAGTAAAAGTCATCTCTAATTATCCACTAACATAACTAGATTGCTTTTCCTTTTTTTTTTTTTTCTTCAAATAAAAATATATGTTTATTAGGTCAAAGCAGTTTTCCAGTGTGTATTCTTAGTTATCTTTGATTCTGCTTGTAGATAACCATAGTGACACTAATTACTTTTAGTTACTTTACTGTTACTATTTTTAAAGAACAAATAAACAGATTTGCCTCTCAGACTTGTATAATTTTTTTCATTAAAGGCTTAGGAGGTCCAGAACAGCATGTGACATTTAAAATAAGCATGTATTTAAACTACTGAAAACTCTTACTTTTTTTTGGCTAAAGTTTTATCATTGAAAGGAAACTGATACTAATGAAAACTAGAACATCTGTTCCTAAACCTGAAGGATGTTGACATAAACAGACCTTCCCAGTCCTATGCAATTCCTTAAAAATAAACCTATTACTTACATGTTTTGTTAGACAGACAATATTTTGGTTTTGGGTATGCATTAGAAATTTAAGCGTCCTCAAGCAAATAATTGTTTAGGATGATCAACATTAATTTCCAGAAGTAACTACCATAATGAAATTAAACTTAAAATATGAAAATGTCTCATTAATGTTTAAAAAATAATCCACGATGCTGTGATAAAGGACTGAGAGCAATTCTTCATTTCTGCATGTAATATAATATTTTTGTACATATTAAGAATAATTTCAGCTAGTAACTGTGCACTTAATGTAGTTCCTTTTTATGTGGGGAGAACAATCAGAGTTCCTGTGCTAGGCTTTCCAAGGGCTGAGGGTGTAGACTGAGTTTGGAGGTAAGTATGTAGAAAGGAGTGTGTCACTGAAAAGCAAATTTCCATTCATCTGCTAAGTAGAGACTTTGAAATAAGACTAAGTAAATTCAGGGAATCTTAGAAGGGAAAACAGAGTTTGAGCTCATAAGCAAGAAATAATTAAAAATATTCTGGACCTCCCTTATATTCAAACTGTATAACTGGAAAAGTAATTTGTAAGATTGAAGAGCCTTCTTGTTAGTGAAAAAGAAGAAAAAGAGATACCTGTTTCCATCTTCGTGAGCCAAATCATAATTTTAGTCAATATTTCAGTTTATTCCCTTATTTTGTGGTAGTGTTTTGTGAAATATTTTGTTTGGAAAAAGCCAACAACATAACTCCCCCCCAAAAAAAAAACAAAACAAAAAACCACAAACAACTCTTTGTAATATGTAATAACTTTTATTTAGAACTACTAAGATATTCTTGTTATTATAGTTCTATGATAGTATAATTTTTGTAATTAGTTTTGTAAGTAAAATGGCACTTGATGCTCCTTTCTCTTAAGGAATACTTAATCTCATGGAGTTTTTTTATGTAGCAGTTGCAATTTTCATTGATGTTTTTAATAGTGAGTTGTGCTAAACACTTCACCTTGAACACAAGCAGTTTTGTACTAGTTTATGATTAAATTAGCTCCTTTAGGGAGATTTTGCCTCCTTTCCTTTTGTCTTCTACTGTTTCTCAGGTGTTTTTCAATATTCTTATCACTTCCCTTGGATCTGCTTCACCTGGGAACTTCCCCCTTGTAAGTAGAGACAACTGTAGTTTTGGTCATTAAAAGAGAACAATTCCTGGGTTTCATATGGAGTGATCATTTCTCTGCCACCTGGGAATTCCATTACCTGCACAGAAACCCCTGGTGACCAGCCAGAAAACAGCTGTATCCAGCTGGAGTGGTGAGAAGTTGCTTCAGTGAATGGGACTTAGACTCATTGCTTGTAAAGATTCATTTTAGCCTCATGTCAATTTGCCACATTCACTGTTATTGTTTTAAGCTAGATGAAGCATGTCTTGGATATCCTACACTGTTGTTATTTACTAAAAGTATGGTGTTGGTGTTAACTGAGGAAAAGTATTCAAGGCTTCATGGTATTCAGCCAAAAATGCAGTGGATATCTTGCATGCAGGGAGAAAGAGGATATTGGAGTTCTCCTGTAATAAAAACTACAGGAATAGTCTGAAGGTATCTCATATTTCACATAATATTTTCATTAAATAGTTCTCACATGGATGAGGGTCTAGTGGTACTTGCCCCCCCCCTTACATCAGGCTTGTTTGTCTTTGCTTGCACATTCTTTTGAGAACTGAATATTTATTAAATAAAAATAGCAGCTCTGATATGTTGCAATACCTATGACACCATTTCTTAAACTTTCAACATATTCCTGTCCTGTCATCACCAATTAAGTTATCTTATCCTATACCAATCACTGCCATAACTGATTAATCTTTCATCACACAATAGAAACCAAATAGTAGGAAGAAGTTTTGAATTTCTTTTTTGATATTTTTATTTTTTTAATCTCTGCTGTACTGCTTTTAGATTCCTAAATGTGGCCACCAATCTTTTAAAAGCCTTTACATATACTTAATAAATCTGATTGCATCCAGTTGAGGAAGGCTATGTTCCAGAAGGATTTGCTTTCACTTTTTGAAGAGACTTTCAGCCATGAACCTTACTGGAAGCAATGTTTGTGCCCCTCTGAAGAGAGGAGCTGCTCAGAAGAAGAACATGTCTTTATTGTGATTTTTTTTCAGCTGAATTAGCCAATCTGTGGGAGGTCTGACGTAGTGTAAAATACCAAGCAGTTTCAAACAAAGTTAAAATACAGCTAAAGCTTTCCATCAGATTGAGTCCTAGTGCTACAGGCTTGTAAAATCTATTTACATTTTAATTTGTCTTCTACTACAAAGAAAGCATGAGCTTGTTTCTGTATTCCTGCCAGCTGGCTTGTAGGAAGGAACTGAGGGACTCTAGAAAGGGGCAGAATATGTATGGTCTTAGTTTGAGGAGGTGGTATCTGTGTCCAAATTAGACTCCTTTTCCTTCTCCCTCTTACTTCTGCAGCAACAGGAGAGTTCTTGATATTTTGGTGAAAAAGTGTCATCTCTGTTCTTTTTTATAGAATCATAGAATGTCTGGGCTGGAAGGGACCTCCAAAGGTCATCTAGTCCAACCCTCCTGCCATAAGCAGGGACATCTCCAACTAGGTCAAGCTACTCAAAGCTTCATCTAGCCTGACCTTGAATGTCCCCAGGGATGGGGCCTCCACCACCTTGCTGGGCAAACAGAAAACAGAAAAATCTTCTGAAGATAGAACCATGATTTTACCATCTTTGGAGGGGGAGGGTGGGAAGAGTATTCTAGAAATAAAATAATGACAAAAGTGAAAAAGATATAGAGAGTGAATGAGTGTTAGATACAGTAATGGAACAGTCAGTCACTGCCTCCAAGGTATGCATGTGCAAGCCCTGGACAAGAGTGCAGTTCTCAAACTGAGTCAACAGGAAAAGGAAGGAGTCTAAGAAAACAAAAATAAGATTTTATCCATGTTAATTCTGCTCATGTCACTTTATCTCTGTTTCTGTTACTAGGGAAGACTTCCTATACTGGGAATGTTCTGCTTTGCATATCCACATGCAGCTTCAACTAAAGTAAATTAAAGTTTCAGCTGAAGGCCAGATTTGACTTAATAATTTTTTATAACATTGCCCCCAACTTCTTTTTTCATCCTTCAATTAATACTCTGCCCTTTCGCTTTCAAAAAGACCTGACTTCTGTTGCAAAGAAAATGGTATGATTCCTCAGAGAATCTTTCTCACAATTTCTTAAGTGTTGTTATCAATAAGACTGAGAAATAAATGGAGTGTGTGAAATAAGTAAAATAGGCAGATCACTGTCAAGAATCTCTGGTTTTATTCCCCTTAGAATATCTTTACTTTTTTTGTTGTTTCCAGTACAGATTTAGAATATTGAATATTTCTCTGTATGATTCAATTTGCCTTTTGTGACTAATTTCTACAATAATAACATTTGTTAAAAGTTTATTAGATGGCATATCTTTTATTTACCTATAAGTAACTTAAGGCAGTATTTAGCATTGCTGATTTTTTTCAGAATGTTACCATCCCTAGAGGTGTTCAAAAAACATGTGGATGTGATACTTCAACACATGATTTGGTGGTCATGGGAGTGTTGGGTGATGGTTGGACTTTATGATCTTAGAGGTCTTTTCCAACCTTAAAGATTCTATGATTCTAAGATCTAATATGTCCTGTCTTAAATAAACAAACAAACAAAAAGTTGATTTTTACTGATTTAAGAGACTTCTTTGCTTAGAGGAAGAGAATAGATTAAATATATCATCCTTTTAATTGATTAGATTTTCCACCTACCCCCCTAGATAAATAAGGAAATGCATGTTGCAGTTTTCACATGGGGAGACTCTTCAGACATGTGAGACTGTATCTAGGCTGTAGGGTTTGGGTTTTTTTTTTTGTGTTTGTTACAAATGCTGTACAACTGGAACTTCTTTGATAACAGACATCTAGAGGTGGTCATCATTCCTAATCAAGCTAAACTTCTTGAACACAGATTTAGGAAGTAAATATTGTCCTTTCTTTTTGTCCATCTTATGTCTTGCTTGCAAAGGAGGGAAGCAAGACTATCTTTCTTCTCTCACGTATGAATTTAGCATCTATTTTTAAGAAGTGTGAGTTTGGTGTCCTGAGTTTGGCTGTGAGAAGGTTACTTTTCACAAGAAGTTGCCAAGTCCCTCTGGATGGCAGCTTGACCATCTGGCAGATCAGCCACTCTTCCCAGTTTCTCATCTACAAACTTGCTGGGGGTACACTCTACCCTGTCACCCAGATGGGCATTAATGATGGTATTAAACAGGATCAGACCCAGCACTGACCTCAGGGGCACAGCGATAGTTTCTGACCTCCAGGTATGGATTTTAGGCCATTGATTGCCACCCTCTGCACTTGGCAGTTCAGCCAGTTTTCAGTCCACATCACTTTCTGCTTATCTAGCCCACACTTCAATGGCCTTTCTGTGAGGATCATAGAGGAGACAGTGTCAAAGGCCTTACCAGAGTTCAAGCAATGTCCACTGCTCTCCCCTTGTCTACCAAGCCAGTCATTTCACAAGAGAAGATGATCAAGCATGAACTTCCCCTTGGTGAACCCATACTAACTATTCCTGGTGACTCTCTTGTCCTTCCTGTGACTAGAGATGGTTTCCAGCATTAGCTGCTCCATATACCATCCCAGCTACTGAGGTGAAGCTGACCAGCCTGTAGTTCCTTGGGTCCTTCTTCCTTCCAGCCTTTTTGAAGATGGGAGTGACATTTTCTTACCTCCAGTCAGACACTTTTTCCACTCATCATGATCCATCTAAGAGTATTGAGAGGTCTCACAATGACATCAGCCAGCTCCCTCAGCACTTGTGGGTACCTACCATCAGACCTCATGGACTTCATTATGTCCAGTTTGCTTAAGCATTTCTTGACATGATCCTCTTCCAATAACAGTAAGTTGTCCTTGCTCTAGACTTTCCCCTGGTCTCTGGGATTCCTGAAGGCTGCTCTTGCTAGTAAAGGCATTCAGGACTTCATCCTTTTCCATGCCTTCTGTGACCATGTCCACCATCTCCTTCGGCAGTGGGCTCACATTTTCACTAGCCTTCCTTCTGTCCTCTCTACTGACAGAAGCCCTTGTCTTTGACATCCCTTGCCAGATTCAATTCTAGATGGGCTTTGGCTTTCTGTACCTCATCACTGCATGCTTGGACAATGTCTCTATTCCTCCCAGCTTACACGTCCTTGCTTCCAACCTGGGTATAGATTCTAGGGTTGTTTTTAGCTTTGCCAGGAGCTCTATGTTCATCCACACACACCTCCTGGCAGTTATGCATGACTTTTTACTTCTTGATTTAACCTAATCTTCTGTATTTTTTCTGTCCCTTTGTAGTCTGCAGGTCAATTTCCTATCTAGAGAAAGAAGGAAAACTCTTCTTGTGTGTTTTTTTTTCATACATATTTATATATGGTAATATGGTATAATGTAATAGACTAATACAAAAATATATTTTTAAATATATGTAGTATATGAAATTGTGTTGAGTATTATAACTGGCTCCAGTATGAGTAGCTACTGATGACAGCTGGCAACCCTTTCCAACTTAATAATTCGTTCTTTATGGATAATAGTGGAATTTAATTTAATCTGAAGACTGATGCTCTTGAGATAGAAGACATGAGAATGTCCTAATGTGTTATTTAGTGGAAATAGTCTCTTTTGTGAGCTTCCCTGAGATTGTTCTCTTGTTTGCTCTTTTTCTTTGCTTTCTCTTGCTGCTGTGTCCCATCATTTGGTTTGTGTGGAGAAGCAGGGAACCATCAGTGGCATAAGATGCCCTAGCACAGTTGTCACTCTATCTCAAAGGTCTAACTGCCTATATAATGTTCTAGAAACCTGAAGTCAGGCAGAGAAGGCTTCCTGAGCCAAACGCCCTGTGCTATTTACCATATCATATGGTTCTGCTAGCAAAATGTAAATTAATACTAAGAACACTTAGTATTAATTAACAGATTTTTTTTCTCTGTGTGTGGTAGCTCTTATTTTTCCAGTTTAATGTCCTCTTCAGTGGAGAGTCTCTGTATTTACATCCTGTAGAATAAATGAGCAGATAGAAAGTATAGTTGCTTCTTCACACAATATTAATGTCTTGAATGTGACAGGGTAGAGATCCGTGTCACACACAGCAGATACTTGAAGAATTTAGTTACATATGGTATGGGAACTATAATTATGTTTCAGTTTTGGGCATATATGGGTGTTTCCATTCTATTTTCTGTAGATAGTTCTTCACATGTCATCAGTCATGTTGTCTCCCAGCAGACTGATCCATTCACACTCACTCAGCTCTGGCTCAGTGCAGTTCCAGCTCAGCAGGAAATGTCCTCACCACTATATTAGGAAGTTGCTCAGGAAGGTTTCTTTGCTACCTCACTTCATTATTCACTTCAAGGTCTTCTATTGTTGTATACTCTAGGTAGCAATGATATTTGCTTGTGTAAAATAAATGATAGTTATCTCCATGGTTCCTGTGGTGACCTCAGGGTTGGGCATACTGCGTGCTCTTTTGGTTATATAAAGAAATCCAGAATCTTTTTCCTTTCTATAAAAATGTTTGTCCTTATCTTTAGGTTCTCATCTGTATCTTTCACTAGGATATAAGTGACATGACCAGAGTGAAAAGTAGCTGCTTTGCTGTAGACCTGGAGGCACTCCTGAGGCTGAGTTCTGGAGAGCTCCCATTCTCATTTCACATGAACAGAAATAGTGACCAATCTGTATTTTGTATACAATAGCACACTCTAGTGTGTATATTAATTAACCATTATGGACTGAGTCTCGTCATGTTTAACTCCAGTCTTCAGTGATTTAGTTCTGTTTTATTCAGTAATATTTTGTTTTCTATATACTTTAATAAATTGGAAGAAATGTATATCTTCAAATAAGATGTTACCAGTTTCTTAACAGAATCATAACAATACTTAATGTTATTTATTATTTTTTAAATGATGCTTTGAAAGAAAAAAAAAGAGCTGATTCTTTTTGTGGAAAGGAAAATCTTGATGTAATGAAAGAATTGAGTCCATTATGAAGAATCTTGATGTAACTGTATATAGAAAAACTGTGTAAGATGGATTTGAAATTTGTCTTCTAATTTAATTATCTGCAGAGAAGAGTTTGCCCTCCTGCATTAGTACATTTTATTTTGTGGGGCACATTTGATTTTTTATGAAAGTGGGCAAAAATTTGCTATCTTTTCCTGAACTGATTTCCTCCTTCTGAATGTACTGACTTTTGCTTTATTGGTGCATTACTGCTTTGATCTTTTTTAATATTATAAATTGTGATTTTTGATAACACAATAAAAAAAGAGGAATAATTAAATTAAATTTCCTTGGCTCTGATCGCAAGAGAAAAATCAGTTGGGAAAAAAAATACCAGTGTAGAAAATGTTGTAAGTTCAGTAGGCATGATATAAATTTAATTTCTTCAGTTATTTTAAAAATGTTAATGTTTTTATGGTTTGGGGTTTTTTTTGTTTGCTTTTTTTTTTTGATGTGTTAGTTATGCCTGCTATGAAAATAGGATTGTGAAATTATTATGCTGTTTATGCTAACAATGGTTGCATAAGACTGAACTGATTTAGGAAGCAGTTTAGCTTAAAGATGTGAAAGAAGTGCAGATGCAGTTGTCAGGCAGTGGCAGGCAGCTGGATGGCCACTGGTCAGTAACCCTTCATGTTGTGACAGTCCTTTCAGAAGGCTTCTCTGCCCAGCAGCATCCTTGGGAACCATGCCTCTCAGAAGCTCACCAGGCATGAGGATCTACCTGCCCCTACAGTGGTTTCACTCTCAGGAGCCTAAAAAAAGAAAAGCAAGAGTCATGAGTCACTTGGATTTTAGGTTGTAAGAAAACTTTCAAAGTTTGATCTTATTTTCTCATCCTTATAATTCATTTTACTTGATAAGTTTGTGAATTTCATAGCATTAAAGCCTGTATTCTTATGCATAAATTGTTCACAACGACATACTTCCTTACATAAGAGTCAAAAAACTCAAACAAAAAATTGAAATATTGATAACCATTGAACAATGAATTGCTTGTCACTTCTCGACTGTGTCCACACAGAAATGACTCATTCTCTTTGGAACAACTATGTATATTTTGATCACAAAATAAACCCCTCTGTCTTCCAAATTTATGTTTAATTACTCTCAGCATTCTGATGTGATTTTCTGTCTGGCACAAGGCACAAAGGGTGGGTGTGTGTGAAAGTCTTCTGAGGATGATTTTACTTAAATTTCAAACTTCTCAATTCTTGTTTGATTCCTGTCTTAAAAGCATTTGTTAAGTAAAGAGAACAACAATGTTCTTTAAAAACCTCTCCAAAGTCATGCAAACCATACAAGAAAATTCTACAAGAACCAGAAAACACAAAATTCTTCTCTCTTTGATGGGAAATATGAATATTAGATTTTAATTTCAGGTCTACGCCATTCAGAACTTTTCGTAGAGCTTCTCTTACAAACAGAGTAATAATTCTGAAAGTAGTTGCATGACTTCATTAAACACATTTTCCTAAGGAAGGTACATATTTTATTGAGGATTTGTGAAAAAATGACATGACTATTGTTCATCAAATGGGTATGCTGCTGTTCTTGGAACGTTTCTGTTGTGTTGATAGCCAAATCATGAAACTTGGGAACTGTGAAGTCTCTTCATTATTAGACAGTAAATCAATGCATACAGTTCCAAAATGTGTTACGTGAAGTGACTTTGGGTCTTCTTATCACATGTTACAAGGATTTGCTAGACCTGGCCTGAACAAAACTAATGCTTTACTATCAGTTCTTTACTAATGACTGTTTTCCTTGGTTTTGGGAAATATTTTAAGAAAGTAAGTACTCTGAAATGTGTTGGGTGAAATCTTCACCTTGGTAGTGACACCTTGGTGTTGATGCTTTACTTCATGTTACAAGTTCACATATAGTACATGACTTCAAACAAGTTGCCACTTCTGAAAACCTTGAAAGATTTATTGTAAGAGGACAAACTGCATCTTTTGGTTTTTGTCTTGATTTTCCTGGTAATGTTATTGAGAGCCACTATACTTTCTACCATAACAAAATACGTTCCTTCCTCAGCCAACAGAGTTGATGGACTACATCTCTTTGTTGGATCCCAGGTAGTTCTGACAGACCTTAGATGGAAATCTAACTGGTTTAACTCTTCTCATTTAATGGCTTTTTTCAACATGGAGTGCTTTCTCTTCAGTTTTGGTTTTATTGGCTTCTTCTTTGTTGGTGTGTTGTTTTTTTTTTTTCTTTTTTACATAGAATTATTAATGACCATTAACTTCTTATTTCTATACAAATAGCTTTTTTTATATCTAATCCAGGATATGCTATCATAATAATTACATTTTCCTCCTGTTTTCCCCTCTGCATTCACTTTTCACAGAGAATACATTTGTTAATGGTTTGTGAAGTTTTGAAGTTAAGCACAGGATTGCATTTTTCCTCCTTGTACCAATTCTGTAGTATTGTGCTGTAAAAATATTTCTATCTCAATGCCTTTTTCTTTTAAGTATACAGCATCTGAGTCTATCTAATTTGTAGTGTCAGTGATGCATATGCATCACAACATGATAAAGCTGATGTATGCAGATGATGTGTATTGTTATCTGATGTGGTAGTTTATTTACAGGTCAAACTATTTTCATCTTCACTTCTTCTGCTTCATATCAATTGTTCTTGTGCAACTTCATTGAAAAATCCAACATTCTATTCAAGAGAATCTGAATGTCTCCTTATATTGGGCTGACCATGAGAAGTTTCTAGAGCTATAATTTCCAACTTTTTGCTTTCAGGAGAAAGGAACTGAATGACAGAGTAGAAATGGCTAATCAAATACAGTTACAGACATACATTTTTTAAACAATGATTTTGCATGACCTTTGACAATAAAATTGAACATGATTTTTGGATGCTAGGTTTTGCTGTATTTCAAACAGACAGATCTTAGAAAGCATGGAACTGTATGAATTAATTTCTACTTGAGGTCCATCCAAAAAGCAATAAATATGTAGTGTAAGTTGTGTATGGCTTTGCCCTGTAATCACTGCAAGGTAACATTTGTGATGCATTTCTGCTCTCTGCACCAGCTTTCCAAGGTGATTTCAAGCCCCTATGACCTCTTGAACCAGCTCATGTAAGAACAGATGCCTGAAGCAAAGAATGAGCGAGGAGGGAAAATTTATAATCTTCTTACTAATTGTTGATGTGAAAAAGTAGTGCTGCTCATTGATAAACATGAAGTGCTGATGAGAGTCTAATGAGGCATTCTCATCACAGACTCAGAGGGCAAACCACAGGAAAGCATTTGTATGTAAAGGGAAAAATGTTGGCATGTTCATGACCATGTTATTTTTGCATAATGCTGTGAACAAAATAAAAAGTAGAGTAGAGCTTTATTTGAAAAATATATTCATGATGTCTTATGCATGAAGACTTTGTTGGGAGCCTTTTAATGAACAAAGATAAAAAAGGAGCTATGTGATGAATAGGAGCAGGGTGTGCTCTTATGAGGAAACTGAATCTGATACTAGTAGATTTCAATCTTTTTATTAATGTAAGTGGTAAATAACATTTACTAAAAGAGTGATTTGGAAGTCCTGCCAAAGGTATACCAAGAAACCAGAAGAATCAGAGTAACAGAAAAAGTAAAAAAAAAACTTTGGAGAATGATTTAGAATGATATGGGGACTAATAAAGTTTAATACTTGAGTTGAGCACGTATATATAATATCTGAAGAGCCAAGATGTATGCATTCCTTCATGAAAGATACCAAGAATCAGGAAAATAATTGGTCTTTACTCTCCTAATTGCAATTATGTTGGGTGCCTATGTTTTATATAGTTTTTCCATGTTTTTTTCTACAGGAAAAGCATAAGCAGGAGTTAGAAGACATGAGAAAAGCTGGACATGAAGCTTTGAGTATTATTGTTGAAGAATTCAAGGTGAGTTGCCAAGATAACACAATTTCCAAATAATATTGTAGCAGTATAATAGTAAGTATGCACTACAGGGAGTCTTCTTTAGTACTGCTTACTTTGATTGCTCAAGCTCTTTCACTTTAAGACTGTCTTTTCTGTTGGCCTGAAATTTTGCATGACATCTGTTCTCACTCTACACTTTGGGAAATCTCAAATCAACTAGGTTAGCCATTTTCAGTTATGAAACTTCAAAACAAACAAACAAAAACCTCAGTCACATCTACATAACAAGGTAAGTTATGCAGTATTTGGTCATTGGTCACCGTATATATATAATCCTTCTTACCCCTTTGCCATCTTCCCTGGCCAGGAGGTGATTTATCTTTCAGCAGTGCTCCTCATCCCCATGTTATCTTGGGTTTCTTTACTTTGAGGACTACACTAATTCCTCTCAGCTGGCAAAATGAAAGAATTTGATGTCACCATGGAGGATAAATCTGTGTCGTCTGTGCTGTTATGGAAACTTTCCAGTAAGAAATGCCCAGAGGACAAAAACTGATTCAAGTTAGGAGGAGTAGGTAAAGCTAGGAATTCTAATTAGACTTAATAAAGAAGATCTGTCTGGGAAAAAAAAGACAGGTAATGGGAAAAGGAGGTTGGTTTTGAGAATGTAGACTTAATAAAGAAGATCTGTCTGGGGAAAAAAAAGACAGGTAATGGGAAATGGAAAAGGAGGTTGGTTTTGAGAATAAGAAGGGAGGCATAAGATCTGGTAGGCAACTGTGAGCTGGGAACACGAACGTGATGATGTAGTCAGCAAAGAGGAAATTTAAATTGTAGCTGCTCAGCAACAGTAATTCATGACCAAGGAATGATCTGGCATGGAGGACAACAAGGCCCAGCTGCACAGTGGTTTAAACTTCCTGAAAGCAGGAATATCAGGCAGAAGGGCTCAGTGGTAAGGGAGAGAGATTTCCCTGGATAATGAGGTAAGAAACGTCTCAGCATTGTCTTTTAGCCCTCACATCCTGGAATATGAAATTTGTCTGCCTCCATCCAGACAACTTATACTAATTTAATCTAAGGAGAACGTATCTGGAAAAAAGTTTCAAAAGTTTCCATCCCTAAGAAAAGTTAAGCATTGTCACTGCTGATGTCCTCTTTCTCCATATCTCCCTCATTCCCCTTCTGGAGGAGAATTACTGCTTTTCTTTTCCCTTCCTTTGGGGACCACTTTACGATAGGAGTTCTCAAACAGGAGTTTTCTCCACACTGTCCCACTTTGGATGAGCTGCTGAACATGGGTATCAGCATTTTTTCATTTCTCTTTTGTGCTAGATATGTATAAAATATCTGACTGTTTCTGTGTGAACTTATATTTTGAAAAACCCAGTGAGCTATTGGTAATTGGTGTCCTTGTGTTCCTCCTTTTTATTTCTGAAAATATAAACAAATTGTAAAATGCAATGATTTCATGGTATTGAATGAATATTCAGTATGTTTTCTAGATATAATTTTTCACCATTTTAATGCCTTTGTGTGACTTAAAGGAGAGTTTTTCATGGGATATTGTCTCTTTTAAGGACTAACATCTTCATGAATAATTAGGTAAAGGAATATACTCATGTGCCATGTTGATTTTTGAAAGCTATTTTACCAGTCAACAGAAACTGGGGAGATCTGATATGCCACCTGGAAAAGAAGGTTTATTTTATCAGTTTCTATGATTTGGCACAAAAGATTAGGGATTTGATTGAATACTGTGATTCTAAACAATATTTATATTTAGCATATTATTTTTCATAGACTGTTTATATTCAAGTTATATAAAGACATTCTTTAATACCAGGGAATCATGGAAGGAATATACCTCATACAAGTGTTTCTGTTGCCTCAGATGGTTACTTGCCATATTTTGGTCAATGAGATCACAGTACTCTGAGGAGAAATAGTATCAGATATGCCAACCTCTGAGTAAAATACTGCAACCAGCCCTGTCTGCAAATATGCAGCGAGTATTTCTACAGGAAAAATAAAAAAAAAAAAAAAGAAGTTTGTTAGGTTCAAAAAAAAAATAATCAAGCTTTTTTTTTTGTTTCTTGTTTATAGCTTAAATACCTTTTTAGTATACCCTTGCCATGTACTTGAAAAAGAAAAGCATAACAGTCAATCAACAGAGAATGCAGTGCAGGCAAAAACTGTTGTCTAGTTTTGTTTGAGAAAATAATATTATGGATTCTTTTAAAATGTTTATTCATGGTTAATATTTCAATATGAACCAGTTAAGAGGGTTTTTTTTTCTTAAGTGAATGAGTCAAATGTGGATTTGTAATTGTGAAAAGAGTATTTTACATTTTGGGGAATTTTAACTACTCATATCTTTAGGAATTTGTTTTATTTATCAAACGTATTGGTAGTTAATAGTTAGATAACCTAATAAGGAGTCATACATATAGCATTTGTTTAAGAATGTAAAGTAAATCTTATTAGTCCTTTTAGTGAAATACAGAGTTGTCGAATTCATTGAGTCTTTTAATTCACTAGCCATGCTTAATTTTGTGCTGAAATATGTCTTCTTTAGGATTTAAGACTGTGTTGCACTAATACGTATCATGTATATGCAGAAGTGATTTCCATTTTCTGTAGATTTTATAAGTACTATCTAGTTAATTCCCAAATTATTTGTGTGTTGACATTCATTTAAGCAATTCTACTGAATTGTTTCAAAGGCATAGGAAGGAAAATCTTGTGATGAACACAGTCCTATTTTGCATTCCTTGGGTTATAATAAAATGAATATAAATGATGCTGATTATTCCAAACAAGTGCTTCCTCATGGCTCAAATTAGGTTCTGTTGCAGTCATGACTGTTGGACTTATGACTAAGCCTCTCTCATACCAGCCAATTATAATTTTGTAATGCCACTCCAAGCAGACTTGTGGCATGAGTGAATGTAATGCCCAGCATAGGGTGTTTTAAGGATAGCTGTGTAAAAAAAACAAAACCATGAAACAGTCATCATTAGCCCCAGAAGATAATCTCCAGAATGCCTCAAGACCCAAATCCTCTAAATTAGGTATTGAAACTCTGCTTTAAACAACAATGGAAAAGAGTTGACTACTTTCCTTTTCTGTATTCCTGGCATAGATTAGTCTTCCTACTGATAGATTTATGAAAGTGCCTTTATTTTGGCATACAAAGGGAAAGGGAGTTGCAATTTTTTTCTAAAAGTTTGCCAAATGAGTAAACATTCACATTTTTCTTACAGTTAGAGCTAATTATTACTTGTTGCAGACTTTTCATTGTGACTTTCTGTGCTTGAAGATGGGTTACACTTTCTGACAATCACGCCCCTGTATTTTGACCTATTATTTGTTGTCAGAGGGACAATATTTGTCCATGTTGATCTTTCACTAGTATGACATCCCTAGGTCAGACCAGGCATTCCAGTTTAAGACTCTCAATTCCTGCCTTTAGTTGTGACTGATCCTTTTTAATATGGCAAGTGTCGAGAACGGAGCTTACGCAAGAAGTCAAATACTGAATGATCTAATTTCAAGGGCTTGAACATATCAAAGCCCTTAGAATTATTGCAGTTGTCTTTGGAATATTAGCTTGCCAAATGTGCTGGGAAATCCACGAACAGAGACCATTAGACACTATGTAGCACAAACTCTCAAAACCCTTGGCTGTTGTTAAGCATCTCACATTCTTATCTTCCTTTCAACAAATAAACCATCTACAACACAGTCACGAAATTTGTATTAAAAAACATGGGAAAACAAATTAAAATTGAACTTAGTGTTCTGTGCAGGCCAAGTTTCCCCTTCTCATGTTTGCCTAATTGTGTTTCATTTCTGTCTTTCATGTCATTATTTTTTTAAACTTTTATCCCTATAATTAACTACAGTAAAGAAAAGTAAATGTAGATCTTGGAAACGGTGCTGGTGGGATCATGTCACTTTTAAAGATATCTACCACAAGCAACATAAGGATTTTTCCTCTGCTTGTTTAACCAAGCTTTTGTTCTGAAATTGTCATGGTTCTGTAAATAGACGGGTTAAGATTTTTAATCTGTTTTGTTTATATTTCTCACTGTATAAAATATCCCCTAATATAAGCTTTAAAGAATATGAGGTTACAGGCAGGTGTATTTATTTGATGGTATTTATTTACTTAGATTATTTTGTGCAATTAGTAGCCTTCTAAAAGACAGCTTGCATGATTCAGATGTGTTTCCTTTTATATAAATTAGTTTCAAGATGCAAAGTCCTTTCCAGCCCTTCCTATAGTGAAAGTTTTGTTTATCAGTTTTCAGTTTTAGCTTCTATGTTTTCTTCAGCTTTCCTGAATGTAAGAACAGATAGATTTGCAAAGTATGGGACGTGTGGGGGCCATCAGATTGTCTTTGAAAAATAGTTGTGTCAATAACAGACCTCTGAACTGAAAGGTTACCCTCTAACAAACAAAGAAAAATGTAAAAGATTTTATTACAAAAGAAGTTAATCTAGAATCAAGATATCTTTTTTTAGACATATTTTATCCCTAGTGAGGAGGGAGAACTCTTGAGATGTGGCCACTTCTCAGCCCTTTAAAACACCAGCTTAGCTGATTAAGTTTCCAAGATGACATCCTGGCTCAGAAAGGCCTGACACATGAAGAAAAGCATAAATTAAGAAGTTGTTGCAAGGGCTTGTATTTCACTTCCAACTTCTATACTTGTCCCTGTGTAAGTTGCACTAGTATTCAAGTGGGCCTTGAGTATAATACAGCAATTTTTTTTGTCATGAAGAACTGATAGCTAGAGAAGAGGAGAGATGCCTTGTAATTTTTACACTATAGGAGTATTTGTATACAATAGTGCTGCTACTATAAAAATATGTCTACAAAATTCTGATAAAAGCAAGATAAAATCAGCTCTCAATCTTCCAAAGACCTGGCAGTCAAAAACATTTTATTATTGATTAAAGCATCTTCATATTTTAAAAGTAATTGCAAAAATTGCGAGATATCTTTTGATCCCTCTTTAGTGTGGACGACTCTTTCTAGGTGGTGCTGACTACAGAACAATAGATACAGCCTTAAATGTTGTAATATTGAAAGGTTTGATTAAAAGTGAGCTTGCAATTTGGTTCTGACAGGAGTCTCAGAGAGCAGAGTTTTGTGGAAGATAGGTCATTTAAACTCACTTGCCAGTAAAACTGAGATACCTAGATAAACTGAGTATTCAAGCTGTAAGTTGTTGATCATTCCTGGTCAACCAAAAGCAGTTGAAATTGAAACAGAACTTGTTATACCACTTTACAAAAACCACATTGCCCTGTTCTTATATGGATTCAAATGTCTGACGTTAGGTCTGTGAAACACCTGACTGGACTTCGATTCACACTGTAAACAGGACAGCAGTTACTGAAACCATGAAGCTTCTTTGTGCCCTGATGTCCATCAAAATGTGCTGACCTTTTGCAAAGAATAACTTGTGAGAAGAACTTTCCACGGGAAGTACTCTTTGACTTGATATGTAAAACTCTGTTTAAATTTCTGGGAGGACACTATGACTGTGAGTGGAAACAATTCAGGAAATTCAACTCAACATTTTGCTTTATTTCATTTAGAAGCTACGTCACTGCAGATTGCAAGTTGCCTCTGACCTAAGCAGGAGTTTAATTGCTTTCATTTTGGTCAATATTCGCTGTTTAAAACTTGCCTTTATTCCACAGCACCTAAATGGACATGTTTCATTTTGATTTAAATGGAGGCTCACCTGAAAATAGCCTGATCATGAAAATAGGCAGCATCTCGAGCTGAAGTGGATAAATTGGGTTCTTTTGAAAATAATATTATTTTTAAATATAGATAATAGTACGTTTTATTGAGTTAATGTATCTATTCCAAGGATCAGGAAAGAGTATTAGTTGTCTCCTCTATTCTGTTTTATCATTCAACAATTGGCCAATTATATTTTGCCCTTAAATAAAGTAGTAGAAATTCATTGATGGTGGAGAGAGGATGTTGAATGAGGTGATTCAGTGTCCAGTGCTACGAAGTATAAAAATTCTTGTGTACTATTGCTGAAATTAATAGTGATCTTTAATATAGTTTACATGTTTGAAGTAGTAATGTAAGTTTACTTTTCATGAGGTAACTATATTTAAAGATGACTTGTTTGGGCTGTCATGATTCACCAGTCCTGAGGTAGAGGAGTTTGATGTACTGGCTTTTATTTACATGCATAAGCAAGATGCTTGAGCAGGGGAAAGAGGATATTCTTTTGGGTTGAATAGGGGTTTTGATGCAGTGCTTCTAAGTAAGATTACAGAACACAGTGCAGGAACCTGTAGACCATGGAGCATGTGTCATACTGATGTTTCATGTGAGCTGGTGTGACATTTTCAAACCAGGCTACACTCCTGAGGAAAATGTTTTTTTTCACAGATTGGAATTCCTTTTATATTGGTTATTTTGTTTTGTTTTGTTTTGTTTCATGAGAGATTACAGGCAATAATAAACTCTGCTCTGATTTTTTCTATCATCTTTTTATTTTTTTCTTCTGAACAGCTTTTTCCTCCTATAAAAAGAAGGAGCTGATAGAATGATTTAGGTTGGAAGGAACCTTAATGATCAGCTAGTTCCAAGTCCCATGCCGTGGGCAGGAACACCTACCACTGGACCAGGTTGCTCAAAGCCCCATCCAGCTGGGTCCTGAACACATCCAGTGATGGAGCATCAACCACTTCTCTGGGCAACTTGCTTCAGTGTCTCACTACACTCACAGGGAGGAACTTCTTCCTAATTTCTAGTCTAAAACTACCCTCTTCCTGTTTGAAGCCATTACCCCTTGTCCTATCACTACAAGCCCTTGCAAAAAGTCCCTCCCCAGCTTTCTTGTAGGCCCCCTTCAGATACTGGAAGGCCACAAGGTCTCCCCAAAGCCTTCTCTCCTCCAGGCTGAGCAACCCCAACTCTATGCCTGTCCTCACAGGAGAAGTGCTCCAGCCCTCTGATCATCTTCGTGGCCCTCCTCTGGAGCTGCTCCAACAGGTCTATGTCCTTCTTGTGCTGAGAACTCCAGAGCTGATAGCAGTACTCCAGGTGGGGTCTTATGAGAGTGGAGGAGAGGTGGAAAATCACCTGCCTCAACATGCTGGCCACGCTGAGATCAGGATGTCGTGCAGGACAGTGTTGAATGCTTTGCACAAGTCCAGGTAGATGACATCAGCTTCTCTTCCCTTATCCACCAATGCTGTAACTCCACCGTAAAAGGCCACCAGATTTGTCAGGCATGATGGGCCCTTGGTGAACCCATGTTGGTTGCCATCAATGACCGCCTCATTTTCCATGTGCCTTAGCAGAGCCTTTGAGAGAGTGATTTGAGAGAAAGACGTGTGGCAATTTTTTATTGTTAGGGATCTGGGATGAATTCGGGTGTAACAGTCTGTATTTGGGTATATAATTCAAGAAAAATGCTCATAAATTCTAGATTTTGGCCATGCAATAAATCCTGGTCTGGAGAAGTAGCTGTGGTTTCTTTTGCTGGTAGAACGAAGACAGTATGTGCTAGAGTGGAGCAAATGGGTTTGTATAAAAATGGGCTGTAGTGCCTATGCTATGGTCTTGGTAAAACCATAATCATTGCACTTGTGCCTTCCAAGGATGAGCACACATTTTAGAAAGCATCTGCTACTCTATACATAACACAACCTATAGAAATACTGGGTAAAATTTTGTGATCATTTGAATTTTCTGATCTTTAAACTCTTCTTATCAGGTTGGGTACAGTACAGTTTCTCAGTCTCTACTCTGCGTGCAGGGACTGCTTAATTTTCTGACTAGTGCTAAAGCCTATAATGGAGTAATTAAGAAGTGTATTCCCTTAAGGACACTCCAAGGTGATTATGGATAAAGTTCTTATTATGATGTCCAAAATTATTTTAATATATGATGCTTAAGGCTAAGGTTAGGTCTTTATCTGAGCTCAGACAGAGGTTTGGGCAAATGTACTTAGTTAAACATTATTGTGTTCTGGCAAAATTTCACTTTATAAAATTAAGATGGATTCACTTTTAATCTTTTTGCAAACTAATTTACTTTTTTTTTTTTACTGTCATTTAAATCTAAGAAGCTTTTGATAATGGTTTGAGCAAATCATGGTTTCTTTGATTTTTATAACCCGTCATATATAAAATTAAAATAGATATGAAGAATCTTTAGAGAACTTGTTTTTAAGGGATTTCATTCTCTAGTCTATTAGAAGCCACCAGACATTTTGGGGTAGTGAAAAAAAATTAGTATTAATTTTCTGATAGCTTTTTTCAGCTAGGAGTGAGATGAGAAAGAAGGGAAGAAACAGGATTTCCTGAATGATTTAGAATGTTTCTGATAGTTAAGTTTCAGGAGAAGAGTTTCTTTGCTGTCATTGTCATACTTATCATCCTACAAGTCCTGTTATTTGGACTTATATATACATATGCATCACAAGACTGAGAGTGCAGGCTCCTAGTTGTCCTTTTAGATTATATTCCACTGTTTTTAGTCCTGATAAGATGAGTGGGCCATATAATTACCTATTTAATTTGTTTCTGAAAGGAAGATAGTACAACTGTACATCAGACTGTAATCTGTCTGATACCTGATAGATTTTGGAAAGGGACCTAAAGGTTTGCTATTCCATATCTGACTGATAATTTCTTGTCACTTTGAGTCATCTAAAGTTGCTGGACTGAAACAGAGAATACTGAGCTACATAAATTATTAAATTACAAGGTATTTTATTCTTGCCCCAGTTTGTTTTGTTTTGTTTTTATCAAATAAAACCTACTGGATACTTGAAGGCAGTGTAATTTTCAGAAATAATTCTGATTTTAGAGGAATCAAATATAGGTGTGTTAATTTGGCAGCCTTTTCTTCCCTTAATATCTTTCTCAGTGCTGCTTCCTACTCTCATTTACCTTTTCTGATCTACTAGCTGAAAGAGCTATAGATAAAATCTGAGATTTAAAACTTGACTCAATATTAGCTTTGATTAGCTAAGAAGATTATGCCAAACTGACAATGAATTATACCTGAATCAAACCTAGTAAAACAATGTCAATGTAAATATTAACTCTTGTTTTTCTCAGCTATTTTTTTTTCTCAATTTAGTAATGGTTAAAGTGTAATATGAGATATGAGGAGGCAGGAAATGTTAAAAGGCCAGGTATATAAGTTTGTCTGATTGCTTGGAGCTGTAGCAATAGTTTTCATTTTCTTGTCAGGAAAAATTCAGAGGAATTTTTTTTTCAAAGCTTCCTTTTCAGAGGAAAGATGTTACTCTTCTTATTTTGTTA